>NW_011889676.1:50578-59645 GCF_000151845.1 Pteropus vampyrus
AGAGTGCCAGAAAGTCGGCCTTATCCCTCAGAAGTGCTGACGCTTTCTGTTTGGGGCCCGTTGCCTGGTGAAATCCCACAACGGGCAGGCACGTCATTCCTGCTGGGTCCGGGCCGGCCAGAAACCACGAGAGACCAAGGGCTCCTGCTATTTTAGCATAGGGGTCAGTGGAAACCGGTTACGAATCTGCTAGTCCATTAAGCTTTTCCTGGCCAGGCCCGAGCGTGAATCTCCACGAGAGGAATTTAGTGAATGCTCTGATAAACCACACCAGAGGCGGTTAGAGAAGTGAAGGCAGAAGTTTTTCTTTTTTGGGGGGTGGGGGGCAGGGCGGGAGAAGGCGCGGAGGGATCAGGACATGGAACCGAGAGGGGCTTGGAAGACCCTCGGCCCAGCCCCCACTCCCCTGGGACAGACCTGGCAGGGGCTCAGGGAGCCGCTGATACACCTGACACCTGTCCTCAGGTGACAGAGGTCACCATTGGAGCCTGCAGGACACGTTTCGTTTCGAAGAAATTTTGCTCCAACATTTTAAAATTCAGATTTCACACAGAAGGTGAGGTCTGCAGCTTCTCTTGAAATGCTAGAAGCTCTGGGTGCCCCGGGCTGGTGTCTCTGCAGGGCGGGGGCACGTTCTCTTTAGGTCCCACGGTTCCCACCTCACCTTAACCACACGGAACAGTAGAAATGGGTGTGGGAGAGGGCGGGGGCCAGCGAGGGGCGGCCAGCATCCAGGGACCCCCAGCTCGTCTCTGGGAGGTATATGTATGCACATATACATACACACAAACACACACACACACACACACACACACACACACACCTGTGTATGTCTCTCTATCATCAATCACTTATCTATCTATCATCTATCGATCTATCATCTGTCATCTATCGTCTATCTATCATCTATCTATCAATAAATCATCTATCTATCTATCCATCCATCCATTATCTATCTATCTATCTATCTATCTATCTATCTATCTATCTATCATCTTTCTAGCAGGTAAGCTGTACTGGGAGCCTGGGCTTAGGGGTATGGATCCCCTTGGGGTGACCGCCTCAACCCCCTGGTGTGCCACGTGGAACCCGTGGGCAGGAAACACTTGGCTGTCTCCAAAGCACTTTGGCCTGCGAGCGCTCGGGGTTCTGGAAGGCTGCTGACCCCCCAGTCAGCACCCTGGAGGGGAGACGTACCAGTACGGACTCTTTAGAACTGGTTCCTATATTATATATTGAATTAGATAATGAATTAATGCCATAAACTATAATATTATAAATGATTATTTAAGTATATGTAATTATATCATGTAAAAACATGATAATTGATAAGTTTCTCATGAGTTTTTGTCCTAAAACAATTGAGATTCCTCCTATGCACACACGCTTTATGAGAGGTAGGGGAGGTCAGCTGGAGAAAGGGTCACGAGATCAAGATCGAGGGAAGGAGTTTTTTAAATTAGTTATAGAAGCCACTGATGACGTGGCTTGTGAGACAGACCCTTTGTCTTGGTGTCGCCTGTAGAAAACGGTCTTAGTGACGTCTGTCTTTTTGTAGCTTGGCCCTGAAGATGCTGAGAACGTGGTGAAGAATGCATTTCGTGGGCCACGCTCGTGGAGCCCAAGGGGAGGCTTTCTGGGGTTCCACTTGAGGTGAAGATGGGCCTTGGGGGCCGGGGAGCCATGGGCTTCTGTCACCTCTTAAAGGATACCCCGAACATCACCGGATCACAGAGGCTTGAAGAACCAGAAGGGGTACGGCCTATGATGACCGTGTACATCTCTTTTATGGCTTTGGGACAGTGACGGGAGTTTTAAAAACCTCTGTGCCTTTGACCGCATCGTGCCACAACTCACGATGGCGTCCGCAGAGCGCCACTGTCCGGGTTCTGCTGCCAGGCTGTCTAAGTTTTGGCTCCATACCTCTTTCTGAAGCATTTTGGCCAAACGACTTCTCCACACCGTTCCCTTTTGCTCACGGAGCTGTCGGGAGGGCGGACCGTTCCTGCAGGACCGGCTGCGGGCTTTCCGAGGACGGCACCCTCTGTGACACGGAGACTGTGTAGCAGAGCAGCACAGCCAGCCACCAAGCCGAAAGTGACTCGTGACGCTAGAAAGTTCTTTGTCCTGCTGACCTCTCTGCCTCTCGGGCAGGCGGCCAGGGCTAGGGCTGAGGGTTAGGGTGAGGACTGCTGGCTCCCTCTTCCCCTGCCCCCCCTCCTCCCCGCCCTCCTCCCCCCCCAGGCTGCAGCAATTTTTTCATTTAAATACCTCATTGTTGCCAGTGCCCAGAGCAAACTGTTATGCAGATCAGCTCTAATCGCTTTAGACGTTACTAACTCAACAAGGGGCCTTATAACAGAAATAATCCAAATTATAGGCTCTTGCTTTTTTCGCCCACTCCCGTTTTTGAATTTTTTTAATTTTTTTTTTTTTTTATTTTAAGAGCTGCCAGGCCGGGGCCATGTCTGTTTGCTCTGGTCTGTCACCGCTCCTAGCCTGTGCTGGCCGGCAGGGAATGCCTAGTAGGACTTGAGAATTAACAAATGTGGAGCTGAGGCTCCAGCCTCCTCTCAAGGATCCTTTGTGAGTGATGTCAGCAGCCGCGGTGGGTGGAGGAGGATGCCAGCACCATCACTCCTTCCGAGGGTCTGGGAAGGAAGGGCTGGGCACTGCCACCCAGCACGCAGCAGGACACGGCCACCCGGGGCCCGGTCCTGAGGCTGTCCAGCAGCCCTGCGTCCAGCCCAGCTCCTTCTCACCCAGCACCTGACGGTCCTCACGGGATGAGGATGAGCACGGAGGGAAGCTTCTAGAAGGTGCTCTGAGGTCTTTGGGGTCACTGTTAGGGAACAGTGGCCTGGTAGAGGTGGCCCTGGAGCCCTGGGCTTCATCCGTGATCTCCTGGGGTGACGTAAGGACAGAGGAGTGAGGAGGGACAGGCAACGGGCTTGGCAGCATCCCCAGGGGCTGTGAGAAGCTCTGCCTGCGGCCCGCAGAGCCGCCCCTGGTCAAGCACAAACCTGCGAAGGCGGCCGAGGTGCGGGCCTTTGCCAGCTGCACCTGTGGCCCTCAGTGGGTGCTCCTCAGCTGAAAGAGGGCCCCCAGGGGCCGGGCGAGGGCGCCCGACGGTGAAGCTGTGGGCACTCTGGTCCCAAGCACCATGTGCAGGTGTCACCAGCTCAGCGGGGGGAAGCCTGGCCAGGCAGTTCTTGAAAAAGGGGGGGGGGTGTTTCTGGAGCTTTTCCAGGGTCCGAAATCTTGACTGTGGCAGCCACCAGTAGGTCTGATCACCGGGCACCTCTCTGCTGTGGCACCTGGAGGGGACCTTTCCCTGGGGACGTGCGGGCGGCAGAAGGGTGTCTCGAGAACGTCTCCTCTGCTCTGAGCACTGCATTCGTTTGTCTGAGCTTCCCGTCTGTCGCTGCTGGCAGGTCCTGGCATGGGGAAAGCCCGCAGGACGGCCTGCGTGAGTGAACGAATGAATGAATGAATGACGAGGCAGTGATGCCTCCAGCCTCGCGGCCACCAGCTTCCCAGCCCGGTGCTGCTGCAGATCCTGCTGGGAAGGACAAGGCCTTCCCCGCTGGCCCTCTCAGTCTCTAGGAAGCAGGCTGGCCGTGCACCCCGCCTCCCCCAGAATTTGGCTGGCAGAGTCAATGTGAGTCTCGTGCGTCTTGTCAAGCGGCACCCTGTGCTTGCTCAGCACGCAGCCGCTGCCGTGTTGGGGAGCAGGCATGGGGCGCTTTTCACGTCCGCAGTCACTGCTCAGGCTGCAGAGGTGAGGTGAGGAGAGCCCGGGGTGGGGAGCGGCTGGCGTGTTCACCGTTGCTGTTTACGGCATCTAGGCTGTGGCAGCCAGTGGAAAAAAGACTTCACCGTTGCTTATAAATCATGCACCAGCAGCCGCCCTTGCTAGCGGCTTCCTCTGTGAGTACCCCATTCACTTTGCCCTGGAGGGAGGGCCGAGGTGGCATCTGCAATGGGTGTGCCCGCGCCAGCTCCTACGGATGGACGGCCGCCCAGCAGCAGTCTGTCTGCGCCTCTCGAGTGTCCCAACCCAGCTCCTCCCGGTCTGTGGCTGCGCTGGGTGGGCAGGAGGTGAGCTGGCTTGCCTTTGCTTGCTTCCACCCTTACTCACTGCCATGTCATCCCCTGGGCACGTCCCCGCCCACCTGCCGGTCCTCGCCGGTCCTCCCTGTCGTCTCCCCTCTAACCACCCTTCCCCCCCCCAAAGGGTGCCTGGCCCTCCTGCCCTCCGGTGCTTGCGTTTGACATAAAGTGTACCTGCTCTGAAGGAGTGACCGGCTCACGGTGCCACGGTCTGCTGTCTGAGACCTCACGTCCCTGCCTGCCTCCCACGGCGCCACCGCTGGGTGACGTCAGGGTCTGTATTATGCTGCTCCGTCCCGTCCCTGTCCCATCCAGTCCCGTCCTATCCTACGCTGTTCTCCTCCGCCCCCCCACCCCCCAGCTCTAAGCCACCACCGATCTTTCCGTTGCTACGGATTTGCCTACCCGCAAGGTGCGCATAAGATGGAATCGGACAGGTGTGGTCCTTCGTGAGTGGCTTCTGTCACTGAGCGTAATGTGTTCAAGGGTCGTCTACGCTGTAGCGAGTGCTGCTTTATTCTTTTTCAATGCCGAATAAGGTTCCCTTGTATGGACGGACCATGTCTTATTTATCCATTCAGCTGCTGTTGGACAGTTGGATCGTCTCTGCTTTCTGGATATTATAAATAACGCTGCTAGGAATATTTCGTGCAAGGTGGAAACTTCCATTATTGATTTTAGATCTTCCTTTAATATACGTATTTAATGCTATAAATTTCTCTCTAAGCACTGTTTTTCACTGCTTCACACACAGTTTTATAAATTACATTTTCATTGTTTTTTAGTTCAAAATATTTTGAATTCCCCCCGATACTTCTTTGACCCATGTATCATCTAGAAGTGTGTTTAACCTCTAAATATTTGAATTTTCTAGCTATCTTTCTGTTATCGATTTAGAGTTTCATTCCATGCATTGTAGGATTTCCGTTCTTTGAAATTCGCAGTGGCGGCTTTTATGGCCCCAAGTACGGTCTCTCTTCGTGAGTGTTTTGCGTGACGAAATGTTTTGTACATGTCACTTAGATCGAGTTTGGCGGTCGCGACGTCGGGTCGCCCACAGCTTTGCTGGTCGTCTGTTTAGCTGGTGTGCGGTGGCTGGAGGAAGGTCGGGCTCCCCAGCCACGGGGGGGCTTGCGGATCCCCCGCGCCGTGGCCAGGTGGGCGCATGTTAGAAACTGCTCTCTCTTCTTGGAGAACTGACTCCTTTCTTACTGTTACGTAGCGCCCCTCTTCCTCCCTGATAGTTTTCCTTGTTCTAAAGTCTGCTCGTCTGAAATGAGCATAGCTGATCCAACTTTCTTCTGATAAATAGTAGCATGGCGTATCTCCTTTAACCGTCAATCTATCCAAGTCTTTATATTTAAATTGGGGTTCTTGTAGAAAACCCAAGAAGACCGTTGGGTCTTCTTTTAAAGCCCACTCTGTCAATCTCCGTCTTCGCTGGGCTCGTTGAGACTATTGCCATTTTAAGTGATGATCAGTAGAGCTGAATTAGTATCTACCATGTTCGTCACTCTTTTCTATTTACCACGTTTTTTCTTTGGTTCTTCCTTCCTCGCTCTTTTGACGACCTCTCTGGTCTCAACTGAGCGTTTTATATAATTTTACTTTTCCTCTTCCCTCAGAATATCAAGGACACATCTTTAAAAAAAAACTAAGTGATGGTTCTAGAGTCCGCCAGGCCCTCTCCTAACGATCCGAGCCCCTTTCCGATGACCGGCGTGCCCGCCTCCTCCCGGGCCTCGTGACTTTGCTGTCCTTCACTCTATTTCCATACGCCGTCACCACCTAAAGCGCTATTGCTGTTATGACTTCGAGCGGATATCTGTTATATCTGTTAAGAATTTAAAAAAAGGAAAGATTTTGTTTTATCTTTATTTTTCCTTCTCAGACGCTCTTCCTTTCTTTATGAAGACCCAAGTTCCTTAAGCCCAAGGGATAAGCTCAGGCGGGCGCTGGAAGAGCATTAAGAAAGCCAGGTGCGATGGGGCAGAGGGATGGGGAGCAAGGGCAAAGGTCAGGAGCAGAGCGGTCCCCAGTGACGGGCTCCAATGGGACCATGAGGCTAAGCCTGCTTCGGCCGGGCGCCGCCCCCTGGGACTCGGTGGATTCAAGGCACTGGCACCCCCCAGAGTCCAGTGGGGCTGTTCGGCAGTTTCGCTAAAAGTTCTTACCAAATTGGAGACAAACTCATGCTTGTTTTGGTGCTAATGGGTGAAGAGAAGGTTGTACTTACTCTGTGTTTAATCTTCGTACGATCCGATCTTGTCTATGAACCTAGGGCTGGAAAGCCAGCAAGGAAGAGCAGAGGAAACTCATTTTTTTTTTTTTTCCCCAAGAGAGTTGCCGGGATGTGACTCAGAGACACTTAGATGCTATGGATGAGGAGAGAAAAACCAAGGTTGATTTGTCATATGGAAGAAAAATCTCATTTTGGTGTATCTTCCAAAAAAAGATCTAAATAGTCAGAAGCTATTTAGAGAGAAACTCGATGTTCTTGTCATGAAGTTTATGGCCAAGGGTGAGAGCATGTGGCCCGCCTATAAGGAGAACCACAGAAAAACGAGCAGGTCACGGACAGGGACCCTGTGGCTCAGAGGACGGGGGGGCAGGGAGGTTGACGTCCGGCGCTGGCTCTGCTGCTCGATCTCCCTGTGGCCTGATGATGGGTCATCGTCCCTTCCCGCCTCAGTGTCCTCATCTGTGAAATGAAGAATTTGTACTCGCCGTGTCTCAGGCGGCCTTCGGTTGTCGAGTTCTCTGATTCCGGATGGACACATTTGACACGATGGGACATTCCCCTTCTTCTGCGGGACCAGTGGTTTGTGCAGACTCATGGGAAGTGAGGCATTCATTAGACCGAACGGCAAGTTGAGAGTTTGCGTCCGTCTCCTTCACCAACGGACAACATCCAATTAAATCGTGAGAAGTGGTTTTGGTTGGCAGTGCGTTCGTCCGCATGCTAGGAATTGAGGAAGCTTGGTTTTCTTCCAACTCCCTTACAGAATTCATCTTGGCAGACGTCGTGATATTTTAAGAGGAGGGAGAAGTAAAGAGTATTGAGAAAAAGCTCTAAATGGAGGGAGAATATAAAGCGAGGGCCCGGGGGTGTGTGACACGCTGTCTGAGCCCGTCAGGTCCCCAGGGACCTCGAGGGCCGACCCCAGGCCCAGGTGATATCTTTCTTCATTTTCTCCTCTTGGGAGGATGTGCAGTGTTCAACTGTCTGGGTTCAAATCTCTGCCTTCTCATGTATTACATGGGTGAACTCGGATAAGCATCTTAGCTACTCCAAGCCTCGATTTCCACATCTGTAGGTGCCAACGATGACAGTGACATCTGAAGGGGTCATCATGAGGTTAGATAAGGCAAAGCCTGGGATGCTGTTGGCATTGAGCCGGAACTCGATGCTGTTCATTGTCACTTGATGAGGATGGCAGAAGTCCCCAGAGTGCTCAGCGCTTATGGCAGATGAAGCTTCTGAGCTTGGGCCCCACCTTCAATGAGACAGGGGCTCCCCGCCAGAGACTCAGAAGTGAGAACACGATAATGACTCAGAGAGGCGCCAGACGGCAGAGAAGGAGTTGGCATTATTGGGATGGAGAACACCACAGTCAAGATCAAACCTCCAGCCAGAAATGGGACCGGGCACTCCGTCTGCCTCGTGTCCCACCATTAACAGTGCAGAGCAGGCTGTGTCCACGCCGGAGACGCCTGGCCATGCCAAGGGTCCAGCAGAAGCTTCGGAGGCTGGGAGGCACCGCCACTTTGAGAGGTGGCTAGGAAGGGCTTTCTAGCCAAAGGGGTGAACCAAAACTACCCTTGAATGGCCAGGAAGGACCCCGGTGACTATAAGTTACCCAACCTTTAACAGTCAAAGTACAGATGTCATAGAACCAAGTGGCAGGGCGAGGGGGAGGATCCGGTTGGCATGACATCACTGACATCTGGATGCTCAAACGTGAGGCTGGCGTTGCGAACGGACAGGACACGAGCCGATGGTTTTCAATGGCTGCGTCCTGACTCCCTGGGGATGTGCGGTTTCCACGTCCGAGGAGCCATAGTGGCAGCGCGTTCCTGGACCCGCCCCCATTCAGGACTCTTCGACTCATCAGAAATGTCCGTCTTTGCGGGGTGGAGGGGAGCGCAGGCCAGGGAGACATGACTCTGGCCTCTCACGTCTCCTGGGTGATTCCGAGGCTTTGCTCCCCTCCCCTCCCCAAGGTGGTTCTGATTTTTATATACTTTATCCAATCTCTATATGGAACTTGTTTAAATTTATCATCAACGACGATAAGATTTGTTCATTATAACTTTTCTTTTTTAAAACCGTAGTTGTTTTAAAAAATGGCAATCAACTTGAAAGCGGACCTGAGCTGTATGGTGACATGTTGATTCTCTATGAAATAGAGTGGTAGGTAATGTTTCGTCAGATACCAAGGAGAATCTTTTCTTTTAGTAAATAAATGCTTTCAGGAGATGTTTTCAAGGAGCACATTCAGAACCTGGGGTAGCATTTGACGTCGAGGAACGGAAAGCTGGACGTCCTCACGGAAAAGAGAGGTCGACACTTCCACGTTGGGGGGCTGTGTCCCCCGCCTTCGCAGCAAGTGTTCTAGTAACTCCGTCCACCAGTCAGCTCTGCTGCATAACAACCATCCCCACATCTCAGTAGCTTTCAACACTGGCCATCTATGTCCTGGTCACTCTGCACAGACTGGCTGTATTCCGTGCCCTTTCCAGTCTGGAGAAGCCGCTCCTACTTGACGCACTGGTTTTGTGGCAGAAGGAGAGAGTCGGAGAGCTGCAGAGCTCTGGGGTGCGTTTCTCCATCTCCTGCCTTCACATGTCCCATCGGCTTAAGCTAGACACGGAGTCCAGCGTGACTTACGATCTGCACAAAGGTAGATGGTGCGAGTCAAAGCCGATTTCAGGAACTGTATCGTCTTCTCCT
>NW_011889676.1:61147-65732 GCF_000151845.1 Pteropus vampyrus
AGACAGTTCTTCAGTGTTTACACTTTTATGAGTTACTAATGATTTCTTCGGTTTTCTTGTCTATGTACCTATGCATATTTCTTCTCCAAGCTCCTCGACACGACACTAACCTCTCTGTTCTCTGCACTCCGGGGCCTCCCGTCTGGATGCCCCGTCCTGTTCTCATCCCAGCCCTTTGAGTTCCAGGCTAGCTGCACGAGCTACTGCGCTTCATCTACTTATTGTCTACTTGGAAATGGGATTCTTCTTGCCTCTTCTGAGGGCTCCCCATCTCCTAGAGAACCTCATTTTCCTCTTGCCTGGTTTTCTTTTTCAGTGTGGTGGAGCACATCCTTTAGTGGACTTCTGAGAAAAGGTATTGGGCAATAATTTTTGAAATCTTGCCTAATGGTGTCTTTCTTCTATCCTTACGCTTGATTAGCAGTTGGTTGGGCGTAGATTTCTAGGATGGAAATCATTTATTTTTTTCCAGATTTTTGAATGTATTGCTCCATTGTCCCCTTATTGCCCACATTGCTGTTGAGCATGTCTGAGAGGTCATCTGATTCTAATCTTTTGTATAACCCCTTGATTTTTTTTTTGTCTTTTTGACTTTCTGGAGGTTTTAGGATCTTTATTGTCTGTTTCACTGCTCAGTGTGGGGACTCATACCCTCCCATTCTTATTTCTTCATATTTTATCTAATAAATATCTCCCTATTGTCTTCTGTTCTTTCTTTTTGTCACTTTTGTTTCTCGGACATTGGACCTCCTGGATGGGCCTGCAATTTTTTTGTTTTTCCTGTTTCGTTTTCTCTTTCTTTGATGTTTTGTCATATTTTCCGGGGAGTTTTCTTTAGTTAGTTAGTCTTCCAGAAACTTCTATTGAAGTTTTTAGTTTTGCTATGGTGTTTTTTTCCCCAGATTTATTGAGGTATCTTTGGCACGTAAAAATTGTATTTATTTATGGTGTACGACATGATATTTTGATAAACATACACACGGGAAGATGGTTAGCACAATAATTAGCACGTCTACACCTCACATAATTACCTTTTTTTTTTTCTTGGTAAGAACCCTTAAGGTCTACTCTCTCATCAAATTTCAAGGGCACAATATAGTTTTATTAGCTGCCGTCACCGTGCTGTATGTTAGGTCCCCAGAACTGATTCAGCTTATAACTCGAGCTGGTGATGACATTCTCCCCAACATCTCTGACCATTGTCTCCCCATCCCCCACCCCAGCCCCTGGCTCCACCGTTCCCTCTGAGTCTGTGAGTTCGACTTTGTCAGAGTCCACGTCTAAGGGAGATTTGCTCTGGTATTTTTAACCTCTAAGTAGATTTCTTATTCAGTAAATATCCTCATTTTAAAAAATTCTTTTCTCATTTCATGGATGCCATAGTTTCTCTTTGGTGTCCATGAATATTCGCTATTACCCTGTGGAAAGTTTTCTCTGATCCCGCATTATCCTGTCTCCTCTGAGTCTCTTAATTAATTAGTTAATTTCTGTTTGTTTAACTTCCTGTTTCTTATTTAGGGGTTTTCCTAGAGGGCTTAACCTGTTGTTTACTCTAAAGAATGGGGTGCGGAAACCCAGTTGGAAGCTCCGTGTTCAAGGACGGGTCCTGCTGAAGAGTGGGGTTCACAGTGGGGCGAGGACCCACCTATTTTTCTATGGGACCCCATATGCCAGCATGTGGATATCTTTTCTTTTTGTCCGCTGAGCTTCTCCATGGGGGGACTTCCCGATTTTCTGCCGGGAAAGTGTCGCGGGTTCAGTTGTGACTCCTCGACATGGTATGTTGAAGTCTTGACCCCAGGGCCTCTGAATGCGACCTTCTTTGGAAATGGGTCGTCAAGGGCGGAATTAGTCAAAATGAGCTCACAGAGGAGGAGGGCGCCCCTCACTGCACGTGACCGGTCTCTTTGAAGAAGACAGAGCCGCACAGGGAGAACGCCATGTGGAGAGAGAGACAGATTTGGGGTGACGCCTCCGCAAACCGAGTAACACCGACAGCCATCGGAAGCTGAGAGAAGCAAGGTTTCCTCTCTAGTGGCTTCCGAGAGGGTGTGGTCCTGTCGACACCTAGATTTTGGACTTCCATCCTCTAGAACGGAGACTAAATTTCTGTTGTTTTAAGACTCCCCTCTGTGGCTCTTTGCTACAGCAGTTCCAAGACACTCTTCCAGGGAGTGCGCGACCACGGCTGTTTGCTTTGGAGGCTGAGAGGGCCAGGAGCTTGGAGGCGACAGTCCTCCAGGTATAGAGATTTTACTTAGCACCCTGTTGTCGCTTTAGGGTCTCACCCTTGCCTTATTTGGTGCCAATGTTCCTGCGCCTGGAGCTTCTTTGCTCTTGAAATTAACCTCATGATTCCTACTGGGGTGAGGGCGGAGTGACCAGCAGAAGGCAAGGTGGAGGGATGTGTGTCCTCCCCACTCGGGCTTCCCGCTGAGGCTGAAAGCACAACTAATCCTTGAAAATTAACCAGAACCTCCTGTTCCCGAGTGACCTGCCTCTGCATATCGAATGTCTAGCTTTCCAGCCCTTCAGCCCGAGGTCACAGCTTCCAGGCCCCCTGAATTCTCCCAGGTGGAGGTGAGGGCCACCTCCTCTGGCCACCTCAAGCGTTCACTCTGTGCGTCCCCGGGCCCCTTCCTTTTCCCAAGGTCTCGCCTAGAATGGAAGATTCTAGAAGGATCTGGGCGTCGCCTCCACTTCCTGGCACAGCTTGGTCACACAATAGCCCCTTAGTGCATGTTGGCTGAAGAGACAGAGGGCCCGAGACGACAGCGAAGTTAAAATGAGTGGACGTTTGACTCTGCCCCGGAGAAATTCAATCCGGAGGCTGGGATTGTTTGAGAAAGAACCGACCCGCCCATCCTTTACGAATGGAATTTGTATTTCAAAGTTTAAAGAAAGTGAGTCAAATTGGAACTTTAGCGTAGTCGAATAATTATAAAACCAAACATTTCCTTGCTAAAATTTTTGAATTCCAATCAATTGCAAACTGTGTTGGCCTCCGTCACATTTGGGTTTGCCATCCTTAAAATTAATCAGCCGAGCATGATTTATAACTCACAAAATTCTGGGAAGAATGCTACATTTTTAACTGAGCAATTTTACACAAATTTTCCCAGAGCCAACTCAGTGCTGGCATATTAATTCCACTCAAAGCAATCTTCCCCAAATGGAGAAGCTCCCATGTTCCCCCAAAGTTCCTGATACAGGGTAAATATAAAATTCCTTTCGTCTGGCGTTTCTTTGCAAGAATGTATGTTGTGACAAGGTGTTTTCCAAGCCCTTAAGGCAGCGGTCCCCAACCCCAGGCCGTGGACAGGTACCAGTCTGTGGCCTGTTAGGAACCGGGCCGCACAGCAGGAGGTGAGCAGCGGGCCAGTGAGCGAAGCTCCATCTGTATCCGCAGCCGCTCCCAGCGCCGGCATCACCGCCTCAGCTCCGCCTCAGATCCTCAGGCGTCAAAAGCTCATAGGAGCACTGGTCCCTGGTGCCACAAAGGTTGGGGACCGCTGCCTTAAGGTCAAAGGCTCACTTTGGGACTCAAAGCCCCTCCCGCCCCCTTTGTCTCACTGGGTGGAAGCTTTAGTGAAGGCATCAGATGTCTCGTTTCCATTTCAGGCTCTGTGTCCATGTGCTACTCAGTGACAAAGGCTTGACTTCTCATCTGTTTGATTAGAAAAATGGTTATAAGAAAAATCAGGGAAACTCAAGATGAGGAACACTTTTTCGACGTAGAGGTAATCGTGGGATCATGGTGGTCTTCGTCACGGTGGCCTGATTGACCTGCTCGCCTGGGACTTGATTAAAGAGTTGCCCCGTGAGCAATTTTTATTAATGTTCCGGGCAGGACTCTTTGGGGTCGAGTTTCGGGAACCTAGCTCGAATGGGTGTGAGTAAAGAGTAGCTTCTGGCTCACATAATGAAAGCGAGGGTTGAGACGGGACCAGCGGCAGGCGGGCTTGGTCTGGGACGCCTGGAGCCGGAGGCTGACGGTTTGCTCTCTCCTTCCCCCGTCTTCCTTCCCACGGCTGCAGATAAGGCAGCTCCTGGGAACAGAGCAGAGACGTCCTGAGACCGGCCGGCTGCAGGCGCGAGCCGCAAACGCTGCGGAAAGGCTCGTCTGAGACCATGTGTGTCACGTGCCCAGCCCGGGAGCCAGCAGTGGAGGTGGTGCCGGAAGGTTCGCAGGAAGGTGGCTGCTCCCTTTGGAAGCCCGTGATGCAAGCAGGGGAAGAGCTTTTCCCAAGGCAAGGGGCCTGCGGTGTAGACAGACGAAATGACAGACCTCCGTCCCCTACCGGCTCTGCATGTCCCTTTATGGCCTGCTATGCTTTGGGGACGAGGGGACTGTCATGCAGTTTAAGACTCTCCACAACTGCTGCAACAGCGTCCTTTGAGTGGCGGATGAGGCCAGTGGAAGGGGTGCGATGGCCTGTGTACCCAGGGCGGGGCAGGGAGCCTGTCACCTGTCTTCCCTCCTTGCCCCTGGACTGGGGTTGGGTGGGGCTGGATGCAGAGGGGGAGAGGCAGAGGCTGCGGCCAGGGGAGGGGAAGAGCAGAGGCCGGAGACCTGGAGGCCACG
>NW_011889676.1:68867-70109 GCF_000151845.1 Pteropus vampyrus
GAAAGCCACAGGAGTCCAGATGCTCTCTCTAGTGGACACAAAGGAAGAGGCTGGAGGTTTGCTGCCAACTGCCACCAGTGTCCAGAAGTTTCTGGAACCACAGGCAGTGTTGGCGAGGGATTAGATCACCAGTGGTTAGTTATGGGGTACAGTTCCCGGCCGAACGGGTTCTCTCCTATTTCTTTAAATCTTATTCTCCTAATACCAAGGAATGTATAGTCCTAGCCATTTTGAATGTGGCCTTTCCACACGTCACACGGGCCACGTGGCTCCTACTCAGAGACTCTACTCATTTCTTCTTCATCGACAGGTGACGAGCAGGGAAATGCCAGCATCTAGGTCCCCACCCCTGTCCCCTAGCCTGACACTCTAGGGTGCAGGAGGCCCTGGAGCGGCAAGCGGGGAGCAGGCCTGGGTTCTTGTGTACTGTGTCCCTTCTTCCCTGACCTTGAAGGAGACGTCCCGCGGGAAGGAGGTAATGGAGCGTTCACTCTCCGAACTTGAACTTGGGAGGATCTACAGCCAGAAGCATCCTTCGGACGTCTCCCGCTGCCTCACCCCGACTGACTTCGCAGGGGCCACGTGAAGGGAGGGAGAGCAGTGACGACTTGGGGGGTCCCAGGCCAGGGTTCAGATCCGAGCTCTGCCACGGAGCCAGGCGTTTCTCATCTATAAAATGGGACCCTAATCGCACCTAGCGAAAAAAGCGACCCGTGTCCATTTAAAAGGACTTGGAAGGGTGACATCACGTGTATCAAAGTGCTGTGGCATGCGCGAGCCTTGCAGAATCACAAATTCTTTCTCAGCAATCTTCTCGAAACTCTGAGCGAGAGAAACATTCTCTTTCCACTTGTATGTTCCTAGCGTGGGGTCCTTAGCCTCACCATCAGAATCATTAAATATATAAAACTTAAAAAAAAAAAAAGGATGTCGTTTCCTGTTCTTGCCTTTCCATGGGCAAACAGCTGTGGTTAGCAGAAAGCCCAGGCGAATGAAATTGCTGGTTTTTATCTTGGAGAGGGGGAGGTTATTAGAAGTTGCGATTCAGAAACTTCAAGAAGAAGTGGGAGGGCCTGGCGAGCGTGGAGGGGACCGCATTTCCTGTTTTGCTTTGCGATGGTGTTCTAAAACATTGCAGGAAAACCATGGATACCCACGGAAAAATTCCAAAAGGCATTCTCTCTGCCGCCCGGGGCCCGGCCCAAAAGGTGACGAGGAGAAGTAGTGATTTTTTTTTTTTTT
>NW_011889676.1:72264-87842 GCF_000151845.1 Pteropus vampyrus
AAATCCCTTCTATTAATCCATGGTCCACGATCGACTTGTGGCTCAAGCAAGGCACCAGTCTGCCCTCGGCTTTGGGTCGGAGGCTATGGACGCCGGTGCTTAAAGCCAGCTTGAATCGGACCTTTGAAAATTGGTAGAGAGTTTTTGCCATCGAGACTTCACGAATCTCCTTGCTCGGTGTTTAGACAGCCGGACTGAGTGTGGTCCTCAGCGGCAGCCTGTGTCGCCACCCTCTTTTATGTGAAATTCCACGTTTAGGATTTAAAATTCACTGTCAGGTCATGAATTTTGTAGCATGAGACTGTCTCGCAGGCGTGATGTTAACAGCTTGAGCCCAAACTTTTATTTGAAAATCGGTTTTTATTACTGTTCTTTTTGGAAGAACCTGAGGGTTTGTTATCTTTTGGAGAAGAATCAGACCTTGGAGGAGACGTCCACTTTCGAAGGGGACGTCATATACCAGGAGGCTGTCCCCGAGTCGCACCCAGGAGCAGACTTTCCGTGGTGTCTTAGCTGTGGAAAGCAGGCAGCAAGAACCGCACTGGAAGATGCGAGGCATGGCCTGACCTTTCCACACAGTTTATTAGTCGCTCCAGCTAAGGAAACAAAAGCCCCCAGTGCTTCCAATTTTAAAGCGGGGAAGCTTTTCAAAGTCCCTGCTAATTCACAAAGCTTTGAACTAGACAGGGACCCGTCTCTCCATCCCGGCATTGCTAGATATGGTTTCTCTCTTTCTAGGGTCAAAATTCTGGGAGATAATCCCACTCCCTTTGGAAAAGACGCGGCATGTCCCCTCTACACGTGGGGGACGGCCATCGCACACTCAGGGGTCACACGCTGTGTCCTGATTAGCTAAGAGGGGTTCTCGAAAACACAACTTTTAACGCCTGGCCTCCGGGGTCTGTTTGGGGAGGGAGATGAGTTTTGCGCTGGAACTCTGTTCCCCAACACGCAGGCTGGTCTTCTGTCCTCTAGAGGGCGCGTGTCCCTCTGTGCTCCTGAAACCCTGAGGAGCTGGAGTTCAGGGTGAGGTTCCCGGGGCTGGGGTGTGGGGTGGGGTTGGGGGCCCTCTGAGCAGAGCTCGTGGGGGACTCCACGACCCATCTAGAGGAGGCTTCAACAGAATTTTACAACTCGTGACTGATATCCGAAGTAGACGTTCATTTAGAATTTCCTTTTTTCTATGCTCAAGCATGAGCGTCTTGGGTGAAATTATGCCTTGAAATGAGCCACTGTGCACCCTGAAATCATTTCATCACAAGGGCACTAGGCAGATCACGATTGACGGCGACGTCGTGCCCGTGTCCGTCATGAGAAGTTTAACAGTAAAGAGTTTCGGAACCAAAGCCGGTGTGCATATTCCTGCCGGGCTGTATCCGGGGAGAATTTCTGAAATTTAGAACCGGATAGAGTGTGACGGGAACCGATCCAAGGACTTTTTTTTTATTACCTGCCTTTTGCCCTTTTCTTCTAATAGGCATCTTATTTGAACGTATTTTTAAAAAGTCAACACTAACTATAATTATAAAGGTCCCATTTCAAATCCGTGAACCTTCCGTCGACGGTTGCTATGGAGTAGCGTATTTCACGGACCCTCTGACTTGTGCTCGTGAGTCTGAGAGGCTCGCCGTCCGCGTGCCTCGTTGCAGAATTCTGGCTCAGAGCGAAGAAGCCTGAGGCAGGGGACAGAAATGACTAAGACGTGGCCCTGCTCTCCGGGTGACGTGTAGGGTTTCTGTGCGGCTATTTGAATGATCAAAAATCACCGTCTCGAATGCTTTCTCCACACCCCGGACACTGCAAATGAAGACGTGCGGCACAGAGAGGTGACACCCTGGCTGAGGTCGCGGAGCAGGTGGCACAGCCAGGCCACCCCTTCCCGGTGCTCCAGCCCACGACGGTGCATTCCCACGGGCGGGTCTCTGGGACCCAGGCCGTCCGCGGAGCATGAGTCTCCGCGTGTGTTTTCGAGTGTGACGTGGAGAGAGCCACCCCTTTCCATCGACAGCTGCTATGGAGCAGCATATTTTAAGTTCATTTAGCAGAAAGGTAATTCTTGCTCCAAACGAACAAACGAACAATCTGGAGAGAAAGAGGGGAGAAGAAAGTAAGACAGATACGGGAAGTTGTGCCGAACCCCCTCCCACCGGGAGCTTGCTCATCTTTTGTTGCCATCTGGCCTCGTTCCCCGCAGTGGAATCCTACAGCTCTTGAGGTTGAGGCTCGGGGAAGACAGAGAAACCCTTCTGAGTCAGGCGAGGCCTGGGAAAGCGGGACGGGAAATATTCCTGGAGGCCCCTTCCCTCCCCCCGTGTCGTGCGCTATACGTTAGGTTTTCTCGGGTCCAGAGCATGGAGAATCGGCTGCTGGCAGCAAAAAGCTCATGGGTCGGTTTAATTTCAAAATTAATAACTGAACAGCAGCTGGAGATGACTCAGGTCTCAAGGGAAGCCATTCCAGGAAACTGGATTTTCTGGAATCTTCACCAGTCCATTCGGCGGCCCAGAGGCGGCACACAGAGCTGGCCAGCTCAGCGGAGCCCACGGATCGCCCCGCCGTGCAGTGTGGGGCGCTCTGCCTCTGGTGGGGGCGGCGGGGAAGCCATCTGGGGTAAGAGGCGTGAGAAGGCGGTCGCAGAACCACCGCCTGTTAGAACATCTGGCTGTCGGCCCCGTTTCACGCACAACGTAAGTGAGGCTGAGAGAAACGGCCTGACTATCGTCGCTAGAGACAGAATTTTCCAGGCTATTCCATTAAATCCAGAGTCGATGACATTTTATCAGATGTCTCGACCTAAGTTTTAAAGTCTCTATTTTAAATCATTTTCTCTTCTGGACTTGACCATGAATCAGACTAGAAAACAAACCAAAACGTTTGATTTTCCCTAATAACATGAGAGCATTTTCGCCACCTTGAGTAATACTGCGGTGGAACACCGTGGCTTTGGCGAGGCCGACGGCTCCGAAGTCCATGGCCAGGAAGGGGAGGGAGGAGGGGCAACGCCCAGCACCCACCTGGAGCCAACAGGACCACGTGTCACGGGCAGGGACAGAAGGCGCGTTTGTGCCATTTCTTGAAGCGTTTTGTAAGGCACCCTCCTCCTTAACGCTAACTCTGCCCAACGCTCTGCCCAATGTTTGTAATTAGCAGTATTAGTGGAGGAAAAGCCTCGTCTGGCTGCCTTCTATTTAGGAGGGAAAATGTTTTTTACACGTGCGCGGTGGCATCTAGCTTTCCAGCCACAGCGGAGATGGAACTTTCTGTGGCTGGCCGTTGTCTCGGACCCTGAGAATATGTCTTTAAGTAGATTTCTAAATACATGAGCAGTTAACGGGGAGGTTCTTTCTCCAAGTCGCCTTTATCGGGGGCCGGAGGCTAACACGTCCTCGCGTGTGACCTCGATGAGGGAAGAGGCTACCTGCGAGGGGGCGTCCGCACCCCCTCTTTCTGGACTGCTCTCGTCCAAGGCGTGAGCTGCTGAGTGGGCATCGTTTTACTTGATTTTACCGGGAAGGGCTGAATAACTTCAGTCGGCCACTTGGTGTCTAACGAGGACACCCGTGGGTGGCAGCGAGGCAGAGTCAGCACACACAGGATCGGAAGAGTTAAAATCCTGCATTCCGAGCCTGGGTCAGCGATGAGCGTTTACAGATACGTGCGTGGCTGGTATTTCTTATCTAGCAAATGTCCATCGAACGGAAATCAGAGATTTAGGTTGCAAAATAAACAGTAAAAAAAAAAAAAAACCTTCCGATGTATTTCTTTGAAGGGATTTTCTTGGGGTTGTCTAAAGTCATTTGCTTCTGAGGCTCCGCCAAAGCTCTTCAGAGAGCAATAATATCTTAAATCCCACTGTCCTTCTTCCCTAACCGAATGACTGATATGTCTTCTCTTAGCTTCTTCTCTGGGGTTAAGAATGGACACTCCTTTTCCAGGGGTCAGGCAAGGAAAGGAAGAGGCAGAACAAGAGCGAACTAGGGCAGCTGCCAGCTCGGGACCCGTGGGGTTTCCTGAACTGTGACTTCTCACTTCACGGTGCGTGGCACGGTGGTCCTCGCCTGTTTCTGCAGCTCCTGCTTTAAACGGGACAGTTAGGGGTTAACAGAAATCCCGACACTCGATAGGAAGACCAGCCTGGTTTTCAGAGGCAGCGCTTGGAGGCGGCCCAATTAATGACTTCGAAATGGGAGCTCTGGATGCATTTAAGACTCTTTGTTTTAAAAATTATTTCCTTGTGTGCATGTGTGTGTCTCTTTCTTAAAAAAGATTTCCAGACGTGGAAAATGAAAACGCTCTGGAGTCGACTTAACGAAAACTAAATTCGCAGAATTGCAATAAAAAGCTTGGGAAAGTCTTTGAAATCCGACTGAATCCAAGTTCAAGTTGAGGGGCCTGGGACACGATCTCCATAGCTTGAGGTACCTTCTCAAGTTTCAAGTGGCCGCTACTGGAAGGAAAAAGGCCCCTCGCATCCTTTTTCGAAGGAGGCGGAGTGAAAAGGAGGACTTGCTACCGAGGTTCTGTTATTGGCCCCACTGCCCGAGGGACCCAGACTCCAGGACACAAAGCGCAGATCACCCCACCCAGCCCCAAGGGCTCAGCAGCCAACTTTTTTCCTGTTTGAAAGAACAGCAGCAGACAAATGGATTCTGTCGACACAGAATCTGTGGTTTGTCACCACCGGAGAAGTCTATTTTTTCCCCCCAGAAGACACAGGGAGTTTCCTCGACTGGGCCAGACCTGGCACTGCCTCTTAGGGTTTCTTGGGGTTCTTCTGTGGGCTTCAGAAACCCAGACTTTTGTAGGGATTCTGGTTAGGATTCTGGTTCTATTTCGGTTTGTCTGTGTGGCTTTGGGCACATCGCTTTGCCTCACCTGGGTTTAGTCTCCACGTGAGGCAAAGTGAGGGGAATGTAGCCCTCAGTTGTTGGGGGGAAGGTGTGAAATACTACCCACAAGAGGGGACACAGGAAATACCCTTTGGGCTCCCAGTCTTTGCTTCCTGGGGGTATGGGAGGGGTAGGGCTGGGGGAGGGTGACAGGAAGGCGGCTGCCTTTTAAAAATGGGCAAGCCAGGTGATCATTCGGAGAGATGATGTTTGATATCATTTAATAATCTAAATGAAAAAATTCTCCAAGATTTCTTGTGGGGAACTTCAGTTTTAAAAAGCGGGACTCATGACTTGATAAACAACAGAGCAGATTTAGCTGCAAGCAAAAGCATTAACAAATATTCCACATCTGGGCTAGGAACACTTGAGCCACATGGCTGGCTTCTGAGTATGGCGGCAGGAAAAGTGTGTGGAGCCGAAGGCATTTTTCCCACCTGGGAATTCAGCTCAACCAAATCATGTGAGTTCCTTAGTCATCAGCAGGGCCTGGATAACGCATTAGCTCACAGACTTCTCTCCTGCCCTTTCTTTCAGTTGGAAGAGCTTCTCTCCCCTCCCGTCCCCTCCCCTCCCCTCCTCTCTGCTCTCTCCCCCTCACCTCAATATCTGTACAGATTTTGGAAAAAACCATTTCTTGTACACTGCAGATTTATTTCATGTCTTTGTGTCCTGATGGAAAGCACTTTGTTTAAGGGGTTGCTCTTTTAAAGATTAATATCTTGGAAATAAAAATCTTTACATAGCATTTTCAACCAATTTAAAATTCATGTTCCTAAAAAAAAAAAAAATAGTCGAAGTAAGGAATGTCTCAGAAAAACGTTGCAGATTTCATCCTAATACGATTTAGATTTTTATGAAGCTCTACCAAAGACTAGAGAATTCTTTTGGAATACTACTTAAAATCTTGTGTCTTGTGAATTAATCAAATATTTAAAACAATTGAACTGGTCCCCCTGGAAGATTTGCATTAAATGTTTTTATTGAAGCAGCAGTGCTTAAACTTTAGTGAGGAATTAGAATAGGTGCCTTTAGAATCACATTTGAACGTGGACCCATCCTCCTCCCACCACTGGTTCTGAGGAGAACCCTACTTATACACGTACAATTTTGCACACAATGTGGGAAGTTCTCAGGTCCTTTGAAATCTGTGGATTCCAGAGAGAGATTCCACAGAAGTTATCAGGTCCTTTGAAATCTGTGGATTCCATATTAAAAATATGGCCGATTGTAATATTATAGGTTGTTTTGGAAAGGACAGGCTATATTTCTGGAAAGGATCCAGTAAAATTTAAACAATGTGGACAGACAATTTTCCCATAAGATGCTTTCTGAGTAGGATGCTTGTTGCTAATAACAATTCCAACGTGTGATTTAAACACAAAGAATTAAGACTAGCACGTGCACAATGCCCTTCGCATTGTTCTAAAGCGTATACCCTCAATGAACTGGGAACATACGTGCAAATCACAGACATCGCATGTGCTTTTTTATATTGTTATTTTTTTCAGAAGCCAAATTCAGGAATAGATCTGGCAGAGTATGTGGCAGGAAGGTATGGGTGAATGGAAAGGTCTGGAAGAGTCCCAGGGTAGAGCATGGGCTTGAGAGGGAATGGGGCAGTGTTGGGGCTACGGCTTGGAAGGTCGCCCTCAGCGGAGAGGGCAGGGGGTCCACTCTGTGGATGGTTTCCCTCACCACACTGAAGGTTCAAATCTGAGGTCGTCTTATCGGTTTATTCTTGCTTTTGTTGCCCGTGCAGTTGGTGTCATGTCTGAGAAATCACCGCCAAATGTAATGTTATGAATATTTCCTCTCGTATTTTCTTTTAGGAGTTTCATATTTTCAGGTCTTGCCATAAATCTGGAATCCATTTTGACTTAGTTTTTGTAAATGATGTAAGGGAAGGGTCTAACCGCATTCTTTTGCATGTGGAGACACATTTTCCCCAGCATTATTTGGTGAAGAGACCACTCCCTTTCTCCACGTGTAGCCGTGGCTCCCTTACAGAAGGTCTTTTGACCCTATACGTGAGGATTTATTTCTGGGATCTCTGTTTTCCTCTGCTGGTCTCTATGTCTGCCTTTGCTCCGGACCCATACTGTTTTGACTACGGTAGCTTTTTAACATGTTTTGAGATGTGAGGCCTCTAGCTTTATTTTTATTTCTCAAAGTTGCTACGGCTCTTCTGGGCCCTCTAAAATTCCACATGAAGTTTAGGATTCTTCTTTATGTTTCTACAAAAGATGACATTGGGATTTTGATAAGGATTTCATTGAATCGGTAAATTACTTTGGAGAGTATGGACATTCGACCGATATTAAGTCTTCCAACCCATGTGCGTGGGATGCCTTTCCATTTATTTGTGTCTTTTTATGTTTTCTTCAGCAGCGTTTAGTAGTTCTCAGCGTATGAGTCCTAAGTGTTTTCTCGTTTTTCATGCCCTTGTAAATGAGATGGTTTTCTTAATTTCCTTTTCAGATTGTTTGCTGTTAGTGTATGGAAACGCAACTGATTTTTGTCTGTTGACTTTGTACCCTGAAACTTGGCTGAATTTGTCGATGAGTTCTAACAGTCGTTTTTTTGAGATTTGTGTGCTCTTTAGAGTTTTCTACATCTGAGATCATGTCATCTTCAAAGAGGCCGTTTAACTCCTCCTTTCTCTCATTTAGATGCCATTTATATTTCTTGCCTAACTGTGTCGGTTGGGACTTCTAACAATACGTTGAACAGATGTGGTCAGAGGAGGCATACGTGCTTTATTCCCGATCTTAGAGGGAAAGCCTTCATTTTTTTCACCATTGAGTATGATGCTAGCTGTGGTCTTTCTAAATAAGGACTTTATTATGTTTGGATAATGTCCTTCTATTCCTAGTTTGTTAAGTGTTTTTTTTTTTTTTTTAATCCCGAGAGGGTGTTGAATTTTGTAATGTGGTATTTCTTCATCGATCGAGATGCTCATATGTTTTTTCCCCTTCATTCTGTCCATATGGCACATTACATTGATTATGGTACGTTGAACCATCTTTGCTTTCCAGGAACGATGCTTGCTTGGTCATGTATAATCTTTACGATGCGTTACTGAGTTTAACTTGCTAGTGTTCTGTTGAGAATTTTTGCATCAATGTTCATCAGGGATCTTGGTCTGTGCTTTTTTTTCTTGTAGTCCCTTTGATTTTGGGATTGGGGTAATAATGCTGGCCTCATGGGATGAGTTCGACAGTGTTCTCACTTCTGTAATTTTCTTGGAAGAGTTTGAGAAGGATGAGTGTTAATTTTTCTTTGAGCGTTTGGAAAATTCTCCAGTGAAGAACTGGTCCTAAATTTTTCCTTGTTGGGAGATTTCTGATGACTAAAGTCATCTTCTAACTAATTCTAGGTCTATTCAGATTTTTTATTTCTTTATGGTTCAGTCTTGGTAGGATGTATATTTCCACTTACATCCACTTCTTCTAGGTTATCCAATTTGTTGGTGTATTTTTATCCTCGCTCCTTCCAGGTTTCATGGAGCCTGGTCAGCATTCCAGTCAGACATTTCAGAAGCCATTTCACACATCCGATTCGCTCTCATTTCCCCTTGCCTCTCTCAAGAAAGAGTCAAACCGTTCCCGAGAATAAGGGAAATTCAGAAGCATTTGGACTCAGGATTATTGGCTGGAAAAATCTGCATTTGAAAATATGACACATACTTGAAAACCAAGAGAGATGTTTTTGATTTTCATTTGCACTGACGGCGAATACCTTTTTGTGTTGTAATTTGCAAGGCCTTCTTTTTAAGCTTCGAACACTAACAATGAAATATAAATTATTATGGTAACCCAATCTCTCTAGATTAAACGTGTTTAAGTTTCTTAAACCAAATGGGATTTTCCACTTAACTGTAGTCTATGCTATATACTTTCCAATATCAAATAGTATTTCCTGAAACTAAGCACGAGCAAAAACAACCAATTAGATGAACTTGCGCTCCGGGAGTTCGTGACGGGATGGGATCTGGCGCCTCCCCAGAGCCTCGTTGGTCATCTGCACACTCCAACCCTCTCACCTGGTCGCTAGGAGGCTCCCACTTGTCGTTGAAGGCACCCGAGGGAGCAGACACCCACGGCCCCCTGACCTGGGCGGGTGGAGATGCCGTTAGCTGGTGCTGGAGAGCAGCCCGGACCCGGCAAGATCAGACAGGGGTTGGGGGAGCCACTGCTCCTGTGACCTCCTTCCACTGGATGTGAACGGCCGTTACGGCAGATGGTGTGATGCATCGCGTCCGGGACGTTCCGGGTTAGAGAAAGCGGACGGGATTCTCCCCGTTCCGAGTCGACGTACTCGGAACTGATCCAGAAGTGTGCTTGCTGTTCGGGGCTCCCAGACTCGGCGGCTCACGGAACCCCCTCCTTTTTTCCCCTAGAACATTTCATAGGATGAGTGTTCCACGGAATACGTTTTGGGAAATGCTGGCAACACTGACCTTGGAAGAGAGGGGTGGTTAGAAGTCACTTACTATCCATTCTGTGCTGGGCGTTAACAGGCAGCCTGCTGCAGGCCCTCACGGGAGGCGTCACCGTCCTTGCTCCCACGTGAGAGGTGAGGGAGCTGGGACGTAGAGCAGCTAGGTGACCTCTCAAGATGGGGTGTGGTGGACGCAGGAGCAAGGTTTCTCTGACCCCAAGCACCGTGACAGGCACCCCAGCACCATCACGGCTCCTTACTGAGTCCTAAAAAGCTCCAAAATCAGGCTATTGAACTTGACCGACAAGTCATCATGGAATATTAAAAAAATGTTTTCCTTCTTATCCTCTGCTCTCATAAACCTTCAGGGTGGTGGGTGCCATTGGCGTGGCGAGATGTCCCGTAATAGATATGTGGCCCGGGCCGATTGCTCTCTGAGCCCAGACCCCTTGTTTCTGAGCGTGGGGCTTAGCAGCTACCCGGGAAGACGATGCGGAAATGATGGAAAGCAGTGCCCGGCACATAGTAGGTGCTCAACAGCTTTCGACAACATGACATCAAAACCAGTGGTTTGATAACATCGGAGCCCATTTGTGTCGCAAGGTCCATCCTCTCAGAGCCATTCCTCAAGCCCCTGACCAGGGAACCGACCAGCCTGGGTAGGAGTGAGAAGGGTCACTGACACACACGCACAGCTGTACCCAGGAGCAGCTCCGAAATTTGTGGGCCCAGTGAAAACTGGAAAGGAAGGGCCCTTGTCCAAATGGTGTTCAGAGTTTCCAGACAGCATCAGACTAAGCATGCGGTCCTGCTGAGCGTAGGGTCTTATGGGACTGCCCAGGTCGCATACCCGTGACCCAGGAAAAATCAGGGGGAACCAGAACGTCGGACCAAGGGGAGGAGAAGAGGGGTGCTGACTTGGCACGGGGGACAGAGCTTGGGCAGAGAAGGCCTGGGCCAGCGCTCTGGGGGTGCATAGTGAGGAGCCCAGGCTCGCAGGCCGTCGTCGCCTTGCATTGGGGGCTGGAAGGTGAAGAGGCTGACGTGAGGATTTGGTGTGGGTGGGGGGCGCTTCCCAGTTCGGGGTGGGGAGCCGGTGCTCTTCGCTTGCAGGAAAAAGTCTGTAGACACAGGCTCCTGAGCCCACCTGCACACGGGCTCGGTGGATGGAAAGTCACGCTCGCAGCCACCAGCTGGTCCGTGGGCCTGGGAACCGTGCAGCAGGGCGGGCTTGCCGGTCCAATAGCTCTGGGCCGGTTCCAGTCTGAGGCTGGAGGTTGGCACACGGCAGGTTTTCGTCGGAAGAAAAGTACGAAATTCTGATAGAAAACAAGAGGAAGATTCGAAAGGGTCGTGATTTGGGCAGAGTCTGTGCTCCCAAGCTTTCCCGTGCGATTCCTTTAAACGCGACGTCCAGAGGTAGGATGGGTGTCACGAGCCTGCCACTTCGGTGCCTCCGCCTGCCTGTCTTCCTGCCTCGCCTCCATTCTGCCGTGTGTTTAGTGAGACGCTGTTGCTGTCTGCCTCGGTGCGAAAGGAATAAAAGGTTTATTTGCACCGTTTTTAGCTGTGGCCACACGAATGCAATCACGAGATTCAAAGATCCCTCGTTTGTACGTCCGGTCAAAACGATCGCTCGTAGATGGGTGAATAAGGCTTGGTCGCCAGTTAGGAATCTGACAGTCGCACGCCAGTCATTCTCCCCAATTCCGTTTTCTCTTGCAGGTTCGCACTGGGGGCTTGGACACGTTCACGATGAGGAAACACCGCCATTTGCCCTTAGTGGCCATCTTTTGCCTCTTTCTCTCAGGCTTTTCTTTAACGCACGCCCAACAGCAAGCAGGTAAGAGCCGGGAACATCTCGTCACGTCGTTGAAAGGAGTAGGGTCCAGGTCTGAGCCATCACGAGCTGGCCGTGGAGCTTAGAGATGCTTTTAGGACGGAGCTCGGCCCTTTATGACAGACGGTTCATCCAGTTTACAGACCTCCTCAGGGGCTCGTTGTCCAGGGAGAGATGGCTTACTTTTGCTAGAACGTGGGTTTGATGTCTCGGGGCTGGGTAGCAGCGGTTCGTGTCTACACTGGGTGTGAGCAGGAGGTCTGCGTGGCAGCTCGGCCACGTTCCTGCGCTGGCCTCTGAGCACACGAAATCCGGTGAAGACACTCCTGAGTGTAAACATCATCTTCCTTGAAAACAAACCACAAGGAGCATCCCCTCCCCGTAATTCCGGACACGGAAACGTTTTTCATCTAGAATCATCCGATCTTTTAAAAATGAGTTTCTCATTCTGAAAAATCGGTCCCGGTGAACCCTGTGAAGCATTGGTTTGCAGAGTTTTGGAAAACGGAGAAATGCTTCACGCCTTGTGGGCGTGGAAGGGCCGACTAGGGCTTCCCGCTGCTGTGCTGCAGGAGCCGGGCCTCTGACAGGGGCCTCCCGCCAGGCCCGTGGGTTCTTGGGTAGCGGGGAGGTGAGCGCCCCCTCAGTGGGGGGTGGGGGCAACCGAACACAGCAGGGCGAGGAGCCTACTGTGGACAGCCCACCTGGCCCCCCGTGTGGAAGGGCACCCTGAGCCTCCCGCTCCCTCTTTTGAGGAGAACAGAATTCATTTTTGAAAAAGATAAATGACATCCAACAGCTGTGAAGGCTTTTCTGGCCCTGGAAAGTATGTAGGGTACCTGTCTTCTGCTAAAGGGTCTGAGAAAAATGAGACTTTGCCTTTCTCTACAGTTATTACCAAGTCTTTGCTCAAGGCAGACTTTTTTTTTTTTTAAATCACATTTCTTTTTCTCGAGTTTGCCCAAAGTACTGGAGGTTAGCTAATGTGAAACAGTAGTAGTCTTCACTATTCCTTCTCATCAAGGCCCAATTTCAGACCCCACACCGAAGAATTTATAAAATGACGGTTGATCGTCCGTGGTAAGCTATCCTTCCGGTCCGATCAGGTGGGTTTTGGGGCTCAAAGTGCCACAGACAACCGAGCTTCAGTTAAAAGACACCCCAGGGAGTGTGCTGCCCCGTAGCTGTGTGCAGGCCATGATTGCACACGGGCCTTGGGCCAACGGCAGGACACCGGCAGCCGTGGCGTCCCTGTGCCCAGGTTCCTGCTTCACAGGTAAGTCCGCCCGCCTGCCCGTGTTGCAAGTGAGGTGCGAGCTTGTAGGAACAGCATAGCATACACGGAATGAGTTTAGGGAGCCTTTGCTCGGGCAGGAGAAACATCTAAACCAATGTCTTTTTTTAAAGATGTTAAAAACGGTACCGCTGCCGACATCACATTTCTAGTGGACCCCTCTTGGAGCACTGGCGAGGAGCGTTTCCAGCTGGTCCGGGAGTTTCTGTGTGATGTTGTAGAGGCTTTAGCTGTGGGAGAAAACGATTTCCGTTTTGCTCTGGTCCAGTTCAACGGCAACCCACATACCGAGTTCCTGTTAAGCACGTACCACACTAAGCAAGAAGTACTCTCTCACATTTCCAACATGTCTTACACTGGGGGAAGCAATCAGACTGGAAAAGGATTAGAATCCGTAATGCACGGCCACCTCACTCGGGCTGCCGGGAGCCGGGCCGGCGACGGAGTCCCGCAGGTTCTGGTAGTGATAACCGACGGACGCGCGGACGACGGCCTGGCTCTGCCCTCGGCGCAGCTCAAGTCTGCTGACGTCAACGTGTTTGCCGTTGGCGTCGAGGATGCAGATGAAGCAGCGTTAAAAGAAATAGCAAGCGAACCGTTCGATATGCATGTGTTCCACCTAGAGAATTTTACCTCCCTTCATGACGTAGTGGGAAACTTAGTGTCCTTTGTGCATTTGTCCGTGGCTCTGGGAAGGGCTGGAGACACAGAGGCCCCTAAAGACGTCACAGGTAACGGCAACGTCGCCGAGCTGCTGCCCGCCTTGCTGGTCGTTGGAGATGAGCTTGGCAACCGCTGGCATTGAGGCGCCGCTCAGGCTAAATGGCGCGGGAGTGGGGGCGGGGGTCAGGGAGGAGATGACCCTTCGCAGGTCTAAAAACAAAGGTTTGCCTGTTCTCCACAGTCTCCTAAAACGGAGCGTTCAGCTACCCCCGAGAGGACGGTTTTCCAAACGGATTTTAACTCGAAAAGCCACAGGCCGACATAACAGTCCCACAAGAGGTTCTCCCACAATCCTTAGGAAAGGGAGCCCCAGCGCGGCTTCTAGCAAAGATGCTGCGCGGTCATCAGCACGGAAGGCCCGCTTCCTTTAAGGAAACCCCACGTCTGAAGGTCCGTGAGCGGAGGGAGGAGGGGGCGCCCACCTGCGTCCAGCGGGAAAGCACAGAGAGCCCCTCTCTCCGGCTCCGTGGAATTTATTTCAGACACTCGACAGGTTAGAATCGTAAGAAACCTTAGACTCGACTTAGCGAAAGAGGTTCGGTCTTAGGTTCTGGGCCTGGTCTCGGGTCTCCGTGCTGCGGCCTGGCTGTGCCCACAGACGCTCTACTGTTCAGACGGCCCTCGTCGGGGCTGCTCTGGAGGTATCGGTCACGCGTGCACATGACACCGGTGTGTTGCTGCGTGGTACCGTGTGTGGGGCGAATTGCCCGGCAAGTTATTTAACCAGCCAAACCCATTACTCTCTCTCCCACGCTGAGTGTCTCAAGGACCAGCAGGCAAGGAACTGGACCAGTAACACGTCAGCCATGTTTCATCACGGCAGCTCTGACCACGGCCCGTGGCTGGGCTTACTCATCAGGGATGGCAAGGTGGAGGGGTCCCCTTTGTCCAGAAACTAGTCCTCGTAGCCAGTGGACGATCGAGAACAGAATTTAGGAGAACGGGCAGGGAGTTAAGGTGGCATCAAGGACCTCCGAGGAGAGACGAGCTCTGGGAGGGACAGACACGTGACCTCCGAGACGGAGGGGGAGGGGAAGAAGGATTCTGAGATGGACGGGGAAGTTGAGAGTCTTCAGGGTGACTTGGTATCGATAAGGTGACAGAGGAAGAGGCAGTGGCGTTCGGCAGTGTGGAAGAACTCGAGTTGTTTTGGGACAGCTGCTGCAGGGCTGTGACGAAGGCTCACGACGTGTTCGGGAAGCAGCTGCTAACCCCCAGTGGCGTCTGGTCGTTGGCAGAGACTCCAGCGGGGCCCTCCACGTCCGTGCGACGCCCTGACGTCCTGCCGATGTCTCAGGCTTCCTTGGGAGAGTAGCGGTCCCAGGTCTGAAGCTCAAAGAGAGAATGACGGGGCAAGCGCTTCTTGGGAAGGAGATCCACAATGGTGACAAGTGACGTCCTGACAGAGGCCGCCCTGGTCCTGGCTGGGCGGGGAAGCGGGGGACAGCCTCGACGGTCTGGGAGGCTTCGGATGAGCCAGGGGATGCGACGCCAGGGGTGACAGGGGGAGCCCTAGAAGCAGCCATGTGTGTGACACGGGGACGCTGCCAGTGAGTGTGGAGGGAGACGTTGGAGGGCAGACTGTGGGTTCCAAGTGACGCTCACAGAGTGGCCCCCAGTGGCTGAGGACACAATAGAGAGAGGACCGTGGGGATGAGGAAGCTGGGGACCCAAAGGGCCGGGCCGTGCAGGCACTAAGTCCCTGGGGAGGACCACGGGGTGTGCGGTGTGTTCGCAGGCAGAGCGCAGCGTAGCTGCGAGCCTTTAGAACGGCCGGAGAGCCCCTCGGTGTATTCAGCTACAGCGAGGAAGTGGATCGTTCTTTGAATGACAACAGAGCGCATGGCAGGCGGGCCTAAGGAGGCACGTCCCACGTGCATGTGCCGAGGGGTGATCACAGGGCGGCAAGGGCACGCCCTGCAGCCTGCGGGAGGGAGGCCAGAGGGCAGAGTCTAGAGGAAGGTGGAGTGTTCTGGACCGTGATCGGAATAACGGAGGGGCGGGAGGGAAGGAGCACTGGACGTCAGCTTTCCATAAGAGGCCCAGAAAGCACGGGGTGAGGAGCGAGACGACCAGGCGTCAGGAGGAAGGGGCTTAGTTAAGAGGAGGGTTCAGGACACACCAGCCAGGGTGTTCCACGAGGTCGTCGATGAAACGGCTTCCCCAGCGGCTACTTCCCCACGGTTTCAGCTTCGATGGGGCGCCGGCGCCACGTGCCCACCCACGGGTCCCCTTCTGCCAGGGAGGAGGGGGCGGCAGTCTGGGTTATTTACTTTAACCCTAAAGAGCGTCCCCGGCTTCAGACGACAGGCTTCGCCTCTGTGTTACGACATCGGTGGCGACCCGGCCAGGTCGCGAGAAACGAAAGGTAGAGCCCTTGAGCACAGCT
>NW_011889677.1:0-1491 GCF_000151845.1 Pteropus vampyrus
TGAGTGCGCAGGCGGCGTGCAGGCTGAGTCCCGCCGAGACGCTTTCCGCCTGCCGACCGCCCCGGACTCGGCACGGGCTCGGCGTCCGTGGCCGCGGGCTCCCTCCTCACCCTGCTTCCCTCCCCTGCAGCTGGAAGGGTCGCAGGAGGGGCTGCTGGGCCAGGAGCGAATGTCACAGGGACACGAGTGTCACTGCGAGGGAAGGGAGTGCCCAGACCGGGCCCTCTGTCCACATCCCCGGAAAATGTGTTCCAGGCAGGGCCGGCCAGCCGGACCCCTTGCCGTTTGAGGCACAAGCCAGTGCCTTCCGGCACCGGGCATTTGACATTTCCCGCATCACAGGGCGGTTAGCAAGTGTCCGGCATTCAGTAAATGACCACGTTTACGCACAAAGGACTGAAGGTCACCCCAATGTCTAAGAGTCGGCCCCCGCTCCGGAAGCTTCTCAACAGCGAAAGCATCTCATGGGCGAACTGAACCTCTCATCAAGCAGACTCAGTAAATTAAACTTAATGAGTCTTTAAATATCAGAACAACTTAATTAATTCTCCACAGGAGGCCTAGGCACTAAATGCGTCTCGTGGCCACATCGAATGTCACATTTAAAAACATCGATGTAAACGGTAACATCGCAGCGTTCTAGCGCGTTCTGGCAGACAGGCTCTAAAAAAATATACAAAAAGAGTCACGAATAAATGCTTCTTCTGCAAGCGGGCGGGTAAGACACGAGAAGCGACTGAGGTTTCGTTCAAAAGTCTAGCACGGGAAGAGGAAAAACCATTTGTCACACGCTCCGTGCTCCCAGGGGAGTCCCCTGCCCCCACCCCTGCACAAGACCACCCCAGACACACGAGGGGACCCCGCCCCCCTACACACCGCTTTTTTCTTGATTTTGGCAGCCTTCTGCATCCTCTGAGCAGCGTGTAAGAGAAAAGAGAGCCAGGTGGGTGGACGCGGAGGAAGCGGCTGTGGCGGCTACTTCGGTCCACGCCCCGGGGCTCAGAGCTCGTGCCCAGGGGACAGGCGGGCAGCCAGCTGGCACCTCTGTGGGCCACGTGCATCTGCCGAGGGCTGGACGCTCGTGACGACCAGCCGGTCCACGAGGGCGAGACCGAGGCCGGGAGGCGCGCTCGGGGGCAGCGGGGGGCCGGGCCCCAGGGGACAGCGGCCTCCGCTTCGCGCACCAGCGGGCGGCACCCCTGCTTGCTTCTCCTCTCCCGGCCACCACGGTGGGCTCGCACCTGGCACCCCTCCACCGACAGAGGCCAGAGGACGCAGGAGGGCCGCACCCCAGACCACAGCTTCGCAGACCACGGCCCGGCCCCTCCGCCCCTGGAAACCAGGCGATCGATCGGCCTAGTGCTGCACGTGCGTCCGAGTTTTCCCGAGCTCGCGAACTGAGCACACGTGACTCCTCGCTGCCCCCGGCAGGTGCCCCGGACGCCACGGACGCGTGAGCCGGGAGCTGGCGCCGGGAACCCCGCCCGGCAC
>NW_011889677.1:3161-3570 GCF_000151845.1 Pteropus vampyrus
GGGAGGGGCGCCCATGCTGGCGGGAGGATGGAGGACCCCGCATGCTCCCTGGGCACGGTGACGAGGAAGCCAGCAGCGACCTTGGAGAGCTGTGTTGGAAGAGACGGGGCGGAAGCCAGCGAGTGAGCTGAGGGGCGTGGGGGGGGGGCGGAGAATGAGGCGGCCGCTCCCCGTCCTGGCTGAGGAAGGAAGATGGAGGGGTGACGTGGACACACGCAGGGCGGGACAGACGCGCCCAGGGGCAGGGACAGAGAGTGGAAGGTCAGACGGGGTGGTGGGGGGCTCCAAAGTGGGGGGCGACTTGGCCGCAGCTGGGAGGCGGAGCTGGAGGAGGACGGGGAGCAGGCCACGCCCAGATCGGCGCCCAGATCGGCAGGACGGCAGGCCCTGGGGCAGGAGGGGCGCAGTG
>NW_011889677.1:3620-3934 GCF_000151845.1 Pteropus vampyrus
CCAGATCGGCAGGACGGCAGGCCCTGGGGCAGGAGGGGCGCAGTGTCATGGTGAAACCGGTCCTCGGGGCCGGCCTGGGGTGCGGTCTCCGGTCTCCTAAAGCCCGCCCCCAGCACGGCCACGCTGCGCCCGTGACGTCCCGGTCAAGGGGGACCAGCGATCCGATGCGGCTGCAAACAGCAGACCCGTGGGACCTTCGGCGGGAGGAGGCCGTGCCCGGGCTTTTGGGACAGGTCGGGTCACCCCCGAAGGGAAGGGTTTGCACGTTCCACCCAATAAGCCACAGAGAGGGAGGGGCGCGGTGACGGCGAGTC
>NW_011889677.1:3984-4666 GCF_000151845.1 Pteropus vampyrus
CCAGATCGGCAGGACGGCAGGCCCTGGGGCAGGAGGGGCGCAGTGTCATGGTGAAACCGGTCCTCGGGGCCGGCCTGGGGTGCGGTCTCCGGTCTGCTAAAGCCCGTCCCCAGCTCGGCCACGCTGTGCCCGTGACGTCCGGGTCAAGGTGGACCAGCGATCCGACGCGGCTGCAAACAGCAGACCCGTGGGACCTTCGGCGGGAGGAGGCCGTGCCCGGCTTTTGGGACAGGTCGGGTCACCCCCGAAGGGAAGGGTTTGCACGTTCCACCCAATAAGCCACAGAGAGGGAGGGGCGCGGTGACGGCGAGTCGAGCACGGTCCGAGCCGAGCTCAACGCGACGCGTGGATCGATCTGCCCCGACGGGCCCCAAGCAGAAGCCCCTGGGAGAACTGGCTCCCAGGAGAAGCGGCACGAACAGAAGAAGTGGCAGCGGCGGGCACAGGCGCACGCGGGTGTGGACGGCGGGCGGCTGCGCACGGCACGGGCCCCCTGCGTCCTCCGCCCCTCGCAGTGGGGACGTCGGCCCGAGCGCCGGGGTTCGGGATGAAGTGGAAAAGTGAACGAACGCGGAGGAAACGCCGTCTGATTCTCTGCCATTTACCTAAGGAAGGGGCCGCCGCGCTCATCGCCGAAGATGGGGCGAGTCCGAAGCGGCTGCCGCCGGCTCCGGGGAGCGTC
>NW_011889677.1:6111-7710 GCF_000151845.1 Pteropus vampyrus
ACTTTAAAGGAAGAAAATTCATTAAGGCGGTGGTTTCCAATTGAATCCATCAAAAACTCAAGAGCTTTCTTTGCAGGTAAAAATAGCAACGGGGGGGCGGGGGGGGGCAGAAATGAAACAAAAGGTAAGATTTACAAAGACAATGAGAGGGAAAAACCACCAAGGAATAAACCAACGACGTGGGTGCTGAGCTCTTACGAATAACATTTTGTCATGAAGCTTGAATAGGTGGAAACACGAGTCCCTTTGTGGATGAGAAGATTCTGCGTTGTGAAGCAGACACTTTCCTCCTACGTGGATAAATTTGATGCAAGGCATGAATTCGATAAAGAAAAACAGGAATTTCTGTCGCATAACTAGAGACGCGGATTCTAAAGTTTCTATGGAAAACTAAATATACAAAGTGACCCGGGGGAATGGGGGTGAAGGGTAGGACCTGGCCACAGCGGGGAGCCGAATGCCCTGGGGTGGCCCGCAGACAGGGCGGCCGACCGCTCAGGGTGACGGATCCGGAAACGGACCGAGAAGCACGTGGCAGTTTGCTGCGTGATCCAAGTGGCATTTCAGGTCAGCGAGGAAAAGGCTCATTCACTGGTTTGGGTACAGCCGATCGGCTGCTTGGAATAAAACGCTTACAGTGTAACTTCCTCCAATCCGTATACCGAAATAAATACCAGCTCTATAAAATATTTAAACAATTTAAAATAAAATCGTAAGAGTTTTACAATAAAACTGCATTTAGAACAATAATCTTAGGAGTGCGAAGGTCATACTAATCTCAAAAACTCAAGAAAAAACATGAGGACAGTTGGCTACGTCGGAGGCTCAGCGGAGTAAAAAATGTACAAAAGTAATTAGAATAATGTTTGCAACGTAAATCAAAAGGCTGATCCTTTATATGTAAAGAGCAGTATAAATCAATAAGAAAAAAACCCCAAAAATCCAACAGAAAAATGGGCCAGAGGAAACAGACCGGAACCGGTCCACACCCGCTGTCCGCCCACGCCGCCGGCCGCCGGCTGCTACGCGGAGAGTTAGGTGGACGGTGCTTGTCGTCTCCGAGATCCAGCAAGAAATCGAAGAGCAAAGTGCAGACCCCCCCCACCCCCCCGGGCCAGTGCCGCATCTATTTTAAGCAAAAGGTCCGTATGTATGTGTCCTTGTAGACGTCCAAGAACTTTCCGGAAGGCTTCGCAAGAACTCTCACGGCGGCTTCCACTGCAGAGAGGGAACGGGGTCTGGGGTGTGCGGACGGAAGCTCCGAGCGGCGCCCCAAGGGGGACCTCACCGCCAATTCTGTGGCTCTTCCGAGAAACCGCAGCCTCGACCAACGAAGGCAAGTTCCTGTTTTCAAACGCGCCTAATCCCCATCGCGACACCAGGTGAGCGCCGAAGACGAGATCGCATGTTGTTGTTTGTGAAAAACAAAGCCGCTTTGGTGTGTGCCACGAAGCGACGGTCATCCAAACGCACAGAAACAGACACAGAGGTCAACGCGACGGCGTAAGAGCCCAGACATGAGTCCGCGCCTGTGCGGTCGGCCCGTCTACGACAGGGCAGCACGCACGGGCGACGGGGCGCGGACAGTCTCTTCAGTAC
>NW_011889677.1:8620-10089 GCF_000151845.1 Pteropus vampyrus
ACCCCCCCCACCCCCCCGGGCCAGTGCCGCATCTATTTTAAGCAAAAGGTCCGTATGTATGTGTCCTTGTAGACGTCCAAGAACTTTCCGGAAGGATTCGCAAGAACTCTCACGGCGGCTTCCACTGCAGAGAGGGAACGGGGTCTGGGGTGTGCGGACGGAAGCCCCGAGCGGCGCCCCCGGGGGGGGACCTCACCGCCAATTCTGTGGCTCTTCCGAGAAACCGCAGCCTCGACCAACGAACGCAAGTTCCTGTTTCCAAACGCGCCTAATTCCCATCGCGACACCAGGTGAGCGCCGAAGACGAGATCGCATGTTGTTGTTTGCGAAAAACAAAGCCGCTTTGGTGTGTGCCACGAAGCGACGGTCATCCAAACGCACAGGAACAGACACAGAGGTCAACGCGACGGCCTAAGAGCCCAGACATGAGTCCGCGCCTGTGCGGTCGGCCCGTCTACGACAGGGCAGCACGCACGGGCGACGGGGCGCGGACAGTCTCTTCAGTACGTGTGCTGGGAAAACTGGACAGATACGCGCAAGACACGGGAACGGGCCACTTTCCTACCCCATACGCAAGAATAAACTCAACACGATGAAAGCCTTAAACGGGAGACTTGACACCACGACGCTCCTCGAAGGAAGCACGGGCAGTAAACTCTGCCGTTGCTCTTAGCGATATTTTCTGATATGTCTCCTTGGGGCAAAGGAAACAAAGGAAAAAATACATCGATGGGACGACATCAAACTAAAAGGTTTTCGCACAGCAGAGGAGACCGTCCACGTGAAAAGACGGTCTACTGAATGGGAGAAGAGATTTGCCAGTGATAGATCCATTAAGGGGTCGATATTCAAAATGCACGAGGAACTCGCACGCCTTAGCATCGAAAAACCAAACGCTGCAATTAAAAAATGGGCAGAAGACCCGAGTAGACGTTTTTCCAAAGAGGACATACGGGTGGCCAACGGACACGTGAAAAGATGCTCCACGTCACTCATCATCAGAGGAAGGCAAACTGAAACCACAACGAGACATCGCTTCGCACCTGTCAGGATGGCGTCATCGACACATCAACACGTGGCGCGTGCTGGCGAGCCGGGGGAGAAAAGGGACCTCTCGTCCACTTTGGCGGGACTGCGAAATGGCGCCGCCGCTCTGGAAAACAGTGTGGCGGGTCCTCGAAAAGTGAGAACTCCCTTACGACCTAGCAAGTCCACTTCTAGGTATTTATTCGCCCGAAAAAAACCCAAAACGCTAATTCAAAAAGATGCGCGCTCGTCTGTTTCACGGCAGCGTTATTTACAATAGCCGAGCTGTGGGCCTGACCTAAGAGCCCATCACGACGTGGCTGGATGAAGAGGAGACAGTGCGTCCGCACAGTGGACCTAAGAAAGAATGAAATCTTGCCACGTGCCCAGGAGCACGGATGGGCCCAGGCGGTGTCGCCCTGAGTAAGTCAGACAGAGAAAGA
>NW_011889677.1:11413-18941 GCF_000151845.1 Pteropus vampyrus
GATGCCACCTTCTTTGTCTGTTAGGGGAACAAAACGCGCAGCAGTCGTCAGCAGGTGGCCCGTAGGGTCTCGCTAAGGTGGGCACCCCAAAGAGAGAAGCCAACCCCGCCCCCCGCTGGGGTCAGCTCCGCACGGCGACCCGGTCTCGTTCAGGCGCCAGGATGCTGGGCAGGGCGCGCGTCACCCGCCCGAGGGAAAACGCACCTCCACGGGCGACCGTAAAAATTAAGGATGGGTCCCAAGGCCACCGTCTGAGACCTGGGCACTCTCGGGCTAGCACGCCCCTGCCCAAAGGGGTCACACGACCCGACGCCCACCCGACTGGATTACCAGCGTGCGGCCTCGCGGGCGAGAGGCAGCGGCCTGGGCGGTGTGGTCACACCGCCAGCGACAGAACATCCCGCCTTGGGAAGGACGTGCCCGCTCGTCCTTCGAGACCACGTTGCTGGTCTGGAACTGTGGTTCCCGGCCGGGGCGGCGTCTGCCCCCAAGGGGACATTTGGCAATGTTTGTGGACACTTTTGGTTGTCAAAAACTTGGGGGGCGTTTGGTGCTGGCGTCTAGTGGGCAGAGGCCAGTGACCCCCGCGTGTGGCCCTCCCCCTACAGGGTCACCGACTCTGCTTGACAGGGAGGCCCCCCCAGGCCCCGGGCGGGGCGCGGGGCCAGAGCCGTGGAGAGGGCGGCGGACAGGACGGGCCCCTCGTCCCCGGGAACTGACCTCTGGGAAGTTGTTGTTGTCACTGGGCCCATTGAGGTCGGAGCGCTGCTGCTTCCTCGGCTTCTCGGGACTGCTGCAGACCTGGGGACCGGGAGGGACAGGTAAAGACGGTGTCCTCGGACGGAAAGACACAAGCCAGCCGCGAACCCGCGGACGCCCTGGGACGCAGTCCTGTGGGACGCGTGGCCGCGTCACCCACGCGCACGGGCGTCCCTCAGCTTCCCGCCATCGACGCGTGACGCTTATGCTTCTGAAATGTTATCTGAACCGTACTTTCACATTTCATCAATTTGTGAATTAATTAATTTCTAATTTCATTAATACTTTCTCATTTCATCAATTCGTTATCATGACGTAACGTGAAATTCACCGTCCTCACCATTTAAAGTGTGCAGTTCAGTGGCATCAAATACAGTCGCAGAGCTGTGCGCCGCCCCCACCGCGGCGCACCCCCAGAACTGCTTCCATCTGGCGACATTGAAACTGTCCCCACTGCCCCTCCCCCAGCCCCCGGGCACCACCAGGGCGTGACTGTCCACTCGACTTCTCTAGCGCCCCACAGAGCAGGGACCTACAGGATTTGTCTTTGCGACTGGCTTATTGCACTTGGCACAGTGTCCTCAAGGTTCGTACACGCTGCGGATTACGTCAGAATTGCCTTCCTTTTTCAAGTGTGACTAATGTTCCATTGTGTGTGCAGACCACGTTCTGTTTGCCCCTCCAGCTGTCATGGACACTTGGGTTGCTCCCACCTTTTGGCTACTGTGAACGGGGGTATGGAAGCATCTCTTTGGATTCTTTGGGTAAATCGCTGGATCATACGAGAATTCTATTTTTAATTTCTGGAAACCACCATCCTGTTTCTGGAGCCTCTGTAGCATGTTACATTTCAACCGACGGTGTCCGAGGGTTACAGTCTTATTTCTAAAAAACTTGGTGTGACGCAAACTCTGAATCCTAAAATCTAAATTCTTTAATGAATGCAAATCAGTCCATCTTCTACTTGGGATAATAAAATGCGCAAGGACATGTGATCTTAAAGAAGACGTCAAATCAAAACTTTCATTTCAAGTAACAAAATTTAAAGTGTAGGTATATTTTTTGTACCTGTGGCCTCGCGCCATCCATAAGAGAGAATCCATAACACCGTTCACATCCCAAAGGGGATTCTGGGAAGCCAGTATGGTAAGCCGCGTTCCAGAACTTTCTGGACATAAATTATCGAGCAGAAACCATATGATGATGACCGCAGAATTGGTGACGATGAGTTACATTTATAAACAAATTGGTCTTCGTATCACAAGTATCTGTTACAAGTACTTGTTTGTAAATAAGTAAGTGACGTTCTTTACGACAGCCCGCTCCCGATGGCCAGTCTTCCTCCTGCCCCAAGCTGTCACCCTCGTGTCCCTTGACTTAACTCAACCTCTCCGAGGGGTAAGAGAAAAATGACCAGGCCCGGGCCACACTCCTGGCGCCAGCGGGAACAGGGAAGGCAAACGCCAGGCAGACAAAATACTCCTGGCCAAGGTCCCCTCCGTGGTGACAACCACCGCTGGGTTTCAGGGGCCGTGGGGTGAGGGGAGGGTTCAGATGGAAGGCGGAAAAGCCGGACTGGGCTCTGCGGACGGGGACGATGTGCACACAGAGGAAGAAGGGACAGCGTCGCCATCCAGAGAGAAATCGGGGCTCGGCGCGGGAGGAAACGGGGTCTTCCTGGAGTGCAAGGTGCAGGGGTGCAGGGCCACGCGGGCCAGGTGTCTGGCTGGTTCCTGCCTCCTCCTGCCCCTCTGCTGGGAGCTCAAAGGACTGTCCCCTGCCGCCCCCAAACCCGTGAGCCCTCAGACCGCGCAGGTGGGCCTTGACCTCAGCCCGCTGCCCTCGGACACCCCAAGGCGGGCAGGGGGCTGCTCCTCTGTGCTTCACGGCCCCCCTTCCAGGACGAGAGGACCCTGGTCCCCGGGGGCTCCACCCCAGTGGACCCCATGCTGAACAGGCTCAGCTGGCAGCGCCCCTTCCTGTGCCTGGCTGGCCACTTCGGCGAGGGACCCACTGGGCCAGCTTTGTTCCCACTCCTAACTCTTCCCACGATGGCCGAGGGACACCAGGCCACGTCCCCCGAAGGGCATGAGGCGCTCTCAGCCCAGACGCCGCTCCCACCCACCGTGAGTCACCCCGATTCAGCGCGGCCCCGGGCAGCACCCTGCTGTCGTGGAGCCTCGGTGACGTCAAGTGTCTCACCCTCGTCTGGACGGCCCCGAGGCTGAGATCCGGGACTCCGGGACCCGCAGGGCCGAACCAGTCATCGGCCTTTCTAGAAGTCGCCAAACAGCCCGCAGAAACGCACCGGCCCGCAAACGGAACGTTTGTGCTCCGCACCCCAAACTCGCATGTCGAAACTTAACTCCCAGGGTGGTGGGGGCCTCTGGGCGGTGATTAGGGTGCATGGATGACGGGATGAACGCCCTCACACAGACCCCAGAGCTCCCTGGATGCCCCCGTAGTGAGGGCACAGCGGGCAGAGCATCTGGGAAGCGGCCCTCGCGAGCCGCGGGCTCTGCGGGCGCCTCGCCCTCGGGCCTCTGGGCCCCAGGACAGTGAGCAGTGAGTGTGGTTTACCAGGCGCCCGGTCTGAGGCCTTTTGTTACCGCGGCCCGAGTAGAATGAGACAGTGTCCCTCTGTGCTTGTTCCGGCTCGCCCGGGACCTGATGTCTCTGGCAGAGGGGGGGCCGCAGATGTGGGGTCGCACTCGGCGGACGCCGGGTACGCTAGGAGGGGGCAGCGCTGGGCCTCTGCTCGCCAGGTGCGGGTGGCTCTGGCGAACGGGAGAGGTGTCCCTTTTGGGGGACGCAGCCACGCAGGTTGTGCAGCCGCAGGCCAGGGCCCACTGCCCCGCACCTGTCCATCTCAGACCCCGGCGTGGGGTCTCGGGACGTGGCGACCATGGATGACACAAGGCCGCAGGTCCACCTACGATGGCAGCCTCTCCCCAAAGCGTCTGTCGACTCAGCCCTCCCTGCCCGGTAGCATTTTCTAACGCCCTCCCGACCGCCCCTCATCGCCATGGCAACCACGGCTCCCCATAGAGAACCAGGCTGTGTGCCGGGCGGAGCCGGGCCTGTGCCTGCTCCTCAGGGGGCCCGTCTGGTGCTCTATCTAATTCCTCTCCCGGGAGGCATGGGGGTGGGCGGCAGGGGACGTGCATCTGAATTATGCTCAGAGGCCCACGGGGACCTGGGCTCCCGGCATCTTGGAGGAAGATGCTATTTAAATCCCCGATGCTCTCCCAGGATACGGGCACCTCTCAGAACGAGACGACTCGGTGCTTACAGCCGACACGGGAGGCAGGCCAGGTCCCCTATGTGGCTTTAGCACCTCAGCTGGGACCCGCATCAGCCACCACCCAGAGAAGGTGGCCGCAAAGGTGCTACTGTCACGGACCTCAACCCCCTCAGGAGCTCTGAGGACAGAGCAGGACCCTGTGGCTCAGACTGGCCAGGACCAGGGACAGCAGGCCACAGGTGGCTTGCCCGTGATAAAAATATGCTAATTTGCATAAATCGTTCTAATAACTCGGCTGCAGTTGGTGAAAGTAAGGTAGGATTTTTTTAAAGTGTGGATTCCGGTTCTGTCTGCCCGATGGGACGGAACGCACGGCACGCGACCCACTGGCCACGCGTGAGAGTGGCCGGCAGGTGCCCGGCCCCCACGCGCACGTCTGTGCCGAGGCCCCTCCGAACCACGAGTGCGTTGGCGACAAGCGAGGACCTCACGTTAGGGACACGGCGCCATCTCAAAGCCAGGCACGCGGCGAGTCGCCCCGGCCTGTGCTTTCCGTCCTCACACGGGACTCTGTCACAGAGATGCCGGGGTCGGGTGACCCCGTGAGGTGGCGGCCTTCTCGGGGGATTGTTTGTGTGCCTCGTTTTTGAAGGTCATCCCTGCTCATCGGATAGTCCAACAAACGCTTCCTCCATCCAACGCGGGGGCCGGCGGGGACCGCAGCAGGAGGGGTGCCCCCCGGGGGGACAAGCGAGGTCGCAGACCCTCGGGGACGGACTGACAGCACCCTGAACAGCTTTCACAAGCCCTTCGATCCGCCTCGACACAGAGGCGGCTCAGAAAAACCGCCACATCATTGTTTCTTCTCCTGTTCCTCTCGTGGGGTTTACCTGGAGGACGGGAGCTCGGATAAAGGACTTTTTCGTCTAAGAGATTCCCCATGCGGTGACTGTATCTTACCAAAGCCACCCTGTGGTTTAAGAGAATGATGACAAGGCCCCTGGGGGGGCCTCTGGGCAGGGGAAGGGGGCGCCCACACGGCCCTCTCCCCGCGTCCAGCCATGTCACGGAGCACATCTACACCTAAACACTAGGCACCGTCTAACCGAAACTGAGGTTCGGCTGGGTGCCCTGCCATTGCCTGCAAATCTGGCAGCCCCGGAGGGGGCCGGCAGCCTGCCGCGCGCGCAGAAGCCCCACGTGCCACAGCCGGGGCCTCACCTTGCTCTCTGCGCCTTGTCCGCTGAAATCTCAACTGCCACTGACCACTGGGACCGCCAGGCGTGTCCTACTGTGCCGTCCGCTCTCTGCGGAGCCAGGGAGGGGCGGGCGGTGCCCGGGGAGCTAGGCAGACATCTCGAAGGGGAATATTTTTCTAAGCTGGGCTGTCGCGGCCCTTCGGGAAGCACCGTCCAGAGGCTGGGTCCGCGTGGCCAGTCCCGAGCCGGCACCTGGTGTGTGTCCTATGTGGCACCAGTGCCACCCGTTGAGGACAGGGAGACGCATGCAGCACAGAACCCACTCCTGGGGACAGACCCCCAAAGAGCTGAGAACAGGTGTTTTGTCCGCACCAAAACGCACCCGGGAACACGCATGGCGGCAGCGTTCACTGTGGCCGACGGTGCACGGACCGGAGCGTCCATCAGTGGTGCAGGGACGAACAAGACGGGTTTGAGCCCTTCCGTGGAGTGCCAGCCGGCCGCGAGGGGTGACGTCCTGACACACGGTCACCCCGAAGACGGTGCGCTAAGTGAAGGAAGCCAGACGCGAAAGGTCGCGTATCTGTGATTCCGTTTAGAGACGGGCACGGACCCGTCGGAGCCACGCGGAGAGACGGCCACACGGAGAGACAGCCGCGCGGAGAGACAGTCAGACGGAGAGACAGCCAGACGGAGAGACAGCCAGACGGAGAGACAGCCAGACGGAGAGACAGCCACACGGAGAGACAGCCACGTGGAGAGACAGCCAGACGGAGAAACAGCCACGCGGAGAGCCCACCACGTCACTGCCAGAGCCTGGAGGAGGGGGTGGGGGGTGACTGCTCCGCACACAGGGGGTGCCGACGACGTTCTGGAAGAGAACGGTGGTGGCTGCACAAGCTCGTGCCGAATGCCAGCGAGCCGTGCACGTTAGAAGGCGGGCACACCCGGGAGATCCCCGCACTGCACCCGGGGCCAGGGCCATGGGCTGTTTGGCTTCCTGGGGCCCTCGGATCGTCTGCGCCGACCTGCAGTCCACCTGGTGTGCGCCGGCATCATGCCTAAAGAAAGCGACGCGCACCCCTTCATTTAAAAATACCTTCATTTAAAAAGGTGGGAGCGCCTTGGAGTGGCGATCGTCGCTGGGGCGCGTCTGGCCCGCACCGGACGACGCGCGACATCCGCGCGACATCCGCGCGGTGAGGCAGGAGGAAGCGAGTCTGCCTGCGCGTGGAGCGGCGTCTTACGCTGCGCAGGTGTCACCACGGCTAAAAGGACCGCGGGACGAGCACCAGCACCCGCTACGGCTCTGCGACACGCCACCTCTGCCTGGGGGGCGCTGCGGCCCGGGCTGGACCCCTGCACGCAGCTAGCGGACCGCAGGCTCGTGCCGGACCGGGCCTCCCTCGCGGGACGCACAGGCCACAGGGAGGGAGGGCAGGTGGAGGGAAGGGCCTGGGTGGCCCGGAGGGCATCGGAGCCACCCCAGACACCGGTCTGCAGGTTGCCGCCTCCTGCACCGATGCCACCCTCGGACCGTCTGCGGGAAAGGGGGTCAGGGCGAAGCGGGCCGTGCCCTGGAGCGCTGCGTCTGGCTCTGTTCGGTCCACAGGAAACGGGCAGCGCCCCGGCCGCCCCCCGCTTCCGCGGCCCGCTGCGAGCACCCCCCGCGTCCCAGCCCGCCCCGGTGGGGCCGTGTGCTCTGCTCTGCATCACGCGTCCTAAATACTACACGACCCCGTTTAGACTCGACGTAACGGACTGAGGCACACTCCTGTGACTCGCGATTCGAAAAACAAGTTCGATCTGCTCCTGTGTAAGGAAGACACCAATCTACGGTCTATTAAATCTACCTGTTCAACTTTTACGACTATAGAGAATCGCACATTTACTTCCCCTGAAGCTGGGGCTCAGGAGACAGATGTCGCTTTGTGCTGCGCGCCCGTCCCGTCTCCTTGCTCGGGGTTCTGCGTCTGCTTAGCACCCTGAGCGGCCACGGTGCCTGACGCGGAGCCGCGAGGTGTCCTTGGCGCCTGTCAGTTTTCAGCCATCGGCACCAGCCGCTCTCCGCGTGCTGGAGAGTGGAAGCCGTGACTGTCACACCTCAGGCGTGACACCGCACCACGTGTGACATCACACGTCCGCGTCTCGTGCTCGTCCTCCTGAGCGGAAGATGTTTCTAAAAATTCCTCCACGGAGCCCTGCACCTCCTAGGGAAGGCTGTGTGACCAGCCAACTTTGTCACCGGATGTGTGTCTCAGGCCCCCGGAACACGGGAGGGCCCGAGGGGGACACTGCAGGGCCCGAGGACGGGAGAAGCTCGTGG
>NW_011889677.1:18991-19673 GCF_000151845.1 Pteropus vampyrus
CGGAGAGACAGCCACGCGGAGAGACAGCCAGACGGAGAGACAGCCACGCGGAGAGACAGCCACGCGGAGAGACAGCCACACGGAGAGCCCGCCACGTCACTGCCAGAGCCTGGGGGAGGGGGTGGGGGTGACTGCTCCGTACGCGGGGGGTGCCGACGACGTTCTGGAAGAGAACGGTGGTGGCTGCACAAGCTCGTGCCGAATGCCAGCGAGCCGTGCACGTTAGAAGGCGGGCACACCTGGGCGATCCCCGCGCTGCACCCGGGGCCAGGGCCATGGGCTGTTTGGCTTCCCGGGGCCCTCGGATCGTCTGCGCCGACCTGCAGTCCACCCGGTGTGCGCCGGCATCATGTCTAAAGAGAGCGGCGCACTCCTTCATTTAAAAATACCTCGTCGCTCAAACACGCTGCCCGTCGCCCAGGCCTTAGAGTGGCGATCGTCACTGGGGGCGCGTCTGGCCTGCACCGGACGACGCGCGACATCCGCGCGGTGAGGCAGGAGGAAGCGAGTCTGCCTGCGCGTGGAGCGGCGTCTTACGCCGCGCAGGTGTCACCACGGCTAAAAGGACCGCGGGACGAGCACCAGCGCCCGCTACGGCTCTGCGACACGCCACCTCTGCCTGGGGGGCGCTGCGGCCCGGGCTGGACCCCTGCACGCAGCTAGCGGACCGCAGGCTCGTGCC
>NW_011889677.1:19723-20064 GCF_000151845.1 Pteropus vampyrus
ACATCACACGTCCGCGTCTCGTGCTCGTCCTCCTGAGCGGAAGATGTTTCTAAAAATTCCTCCACGGAGCCCTGCACCTCCTAGGGAAGGCTGTGTGACCAGCCAACTTTGTCACCGGATGTGTGTCTCAGGCCCCCGGAACACGGGAGGGCCCGAGGGGGACACTGCAGGGCCCGAGGACGGGAGAAGCTCGTGGGCCGACTCCGTGCCTCGGCCCGGCACCCACGTCTCTCGTTCCCCGACACTCACGCCGCTACACGTGGGGGGCCCCCCGGCTGCACCACAGGACCCTCCCTGCCTGTTCTCTAGATGCTGCCCACCCACGCCCTCTGCTCCCACAT
>NW_011889677.1:20114-20450 GCF_000151845.1 Pteropus vampyrus
CGGCTCTGCGACACGCCACCTCTGCCTGGGGGGCGCTGCGGCCCGGGCTGGACCCCTGCACGCAGCTAGCGGACCGCAGGCTCGTGCCGGACCGGCTCTCCCTCGCGGGACGCACAGGCCATGGGGACGGAGGGCGGGTGGAGGGACGGGCCTGGGTGGCCCGGAGGGCATCGGAGCCACCCCAGACACAGGTCTGCAGGTCGCCACCTCCCGCACCGATGCCACCCTCGGACCGTCTGCGGGAAAGGGGGTCAGGGCGAAGCGGGCCGCGCCCTGGAGCGCTGCGTCTGGCTCTGATCGGTCCACAGGAAACAGGCCGCGCCCCGGCCGCCCCCC
>NW_011889677.1:21440-23059 GCF_000151845.1 Pteropus vampyrus
GCCCTGCCCGGGCGGCTGAATTCCCGAAGCTCCCCTCACAGTCCCCGAGTCTCCCTGCTTCTCCCCCACACTGGAGCCGGGGCCCCGGGAAGCCGGCCTGGGACGCACGTGCTGGGCGGGCACCTGTCCCGAGCACCCGGCCCCCCAGCACAGGCCGCCCTGCACGTCCGTCGCCCTCCGGCATGAGGCTGCAATGCAGGCCTTGCACTCCTGGGGCCTGGCACCCTCGGGGGCCAACGTGCACGGGGTGCCTGGCGGGGCAGAGTGGGATCTGAAGGAGAGGAGGGGTCAACCCCAGGTGGAGGAGACGCCTCGGACGGCACCGGAAGTGAGTGAGACGGGCGGGTTCTCGGTTAATTTCCCATCAGAAATTGAGTGTGAGAAAGTGAGGACAGCTCTTGGAGACGTGTGGGCATCAGTCGCCCCGTCCCTCCAAATCAGAAGCTGCGGGTACCCCCCACAGAGACCCCTGGAAATGCCGCAGGGGAGAGGGGGTGCCTGAGCAGGCCGCAGAGAGGGGGCAGGACCTGCCCCCCCGCCCCCCGGCCCCCCGGCCTCGTCTGCCGCACACACCCCCCGCCCCCCGCGGGTCCGTGGCCTGTCCTGCACCTCCTCTCGTCCTGGGTCACAGTGTTGGCTTCGTCTGCCCCTTGATGTCACCTCAGAGGACAGGGTCACTGTCTTGCTCATTGGTGTCCCTGGCCCTGCCTGCCTTGGCCCTGGACCCAAACCGTGTCATCAGGGCCTTATCTGACTGCCGCCCACACCCCGAAAGGGATTCCCGCAGGCTCAGAGTCGTGGTTGTCGTCACCGGGGAGTGGGGGGGGGCTCCCCGCCCCTTCCCACCATCGCAGACTCGGCTCCATGCCTGCCCCGCTCCTCACGGCCCCAGGAGGTGGCTCGTCATCGGTGCAGGGGGCATGTCCGGAACGTTCCAGAACTGGGAGCTGGTGCAGGAGGGTGGCTCTGGGCTTCCTGGCTCTGGCACCTCTGCACCCACCCTCTCTCCGGGGGCTGCAGGCAGGGGGAGCAGGGGAGGCCTCTCTAGGTCACCGTTGGTGGAAAGGCTTCACCTGATTTTCCTGGACAAGGAAACAATGTTCTAGAAACCGAGGCTTTGACGAGAGGTAGAAGCCCCGAAGCACCGCAGAATCCTGCCACGTAAACTGCCCCGTGGCCGCGACAGCCACCTCTGCTCGTCACGGAAACCAAACGTGGCCCAGAGAGGCCGGACGTGGGCTCGTGCGGCCCAGTGACCGATGACACCAGGCTGCAGCAGCCTGGACTCGCTTCTCAGGGGGTCCCGGTGGCCACCCACGTTGGGGGGACGCTGCAGGGGACCCTGGAAGGTGGGGGCGGAGGAACGAGGCAGCTGCACCCCGCAGTGGCCTGGAGGTGCGTGGGGACCTGCCCTGCGCCCCGCAGACCCCTGTGCTGAGCACCTGCCCTGGCCGGGCCACGCCCTGCACCCCGCAGACCCCTGTCCTGAGCACCTGCCCTGGCCGGGCCACGCCCTGCACCCCGCACACCCCTGTGCTGAGCACCCGCCCTGGCCGGGCCACGTCCTGTGCCCCGCAGACCCCTGTCCTGAGCACCTGCCCACAGGCTCTGCCCCCAGC
>NW_011889677.1:23160-26069 GCF_000151845.1 Pteropus vampyrus
GCCAGCATTCCTTCTGAAATCCCAGAATCCTTCGCAAAGGGAGCCTCGATTAAACGCGCGTCACGACGAGGCGGCTCGGCCACGAGCAGCGGTGACGCCCGTAGTCCGCGGAGGCCCCGGGGCCCTGCGCGCCTCGCTTTGCCGTGCGAGGCTGGCTGTGACACACCGACTTTCCTGTGCACTGTCGGGGGCTCCTTCTAGGAAGCGCTGGCCCATCAGAAACCGCAAAAACCCCATGTGATGGAAACACGCGTTGGGTCTGCCCCGCGAGCGACGCGTAAATGACACTCTTCCGACGGGCCCGGAGCCCTGGCGTGTGCCCAGTCCACGGGGCTGGGCAGTGGGACCGGCGCCTGCAGCCCTACCCAGCTCCAGGACCAAGGACTAGGTCCCCAGAGGCAGAATTTCAGGCCAGAGCAGGTTCCTTCAGAGTACCGTGTCTCAGGACAAACGGCACCAGGTAACACGAGAAAGGGGTCCTCCAAAGAGTCAGTCCAGCTCCTCAAAACCCAGACACGGCAGATGACCCTGAGACCACCTCGGGCCACCCCACGCACCTGCCGAAGCACCTTCAGTGACGGGGGACAGCCCCATGGGGAGTGCTCGTCAGCAGACCCCTACGAGGAGGTACGCCGATGACCTGCCAGGCCCCCAAGGCTCCTCCCTGGAGCTGTGACACCAGAGCCCAGCCGAGGTCCCTCCACGCTCGCTGCTGAACGGCCTCGCTGCCAACGGCACCCACGAGTAGGTGCGGAAGTCCCCGTTTAATCAGACATTGAACATGAACCTGGCTGAATGCAAGTCACCTGCACAGCTGCCTGCTCAGCGGGGGGCACGTGTGAACGGACGGCAGACGCCGCACATGGCCCGCTGCCCGAAGGGAGCAGAGGTCAGCAAAGTAGTCACGGCAGTCATCGGCACACGGAGACACGTCGACACGCCAGACTCCGAAAGCTCGGTGACAGCCACGTGCGTCGCTTGTCCTCGGTGCCGAAGTCTGACGCGGGAGACGGGAAATGGAAACAGCTCGTCCGTGCGAACGTGTCCCATGTCCCCATTTGTAACCAAGAGAGCTGTGGAGCCAGGACGACACGGAAGCTGCGTGCGTGGCGCACGGAGAAGTCTGCAGAACACGGCTGTCGGGTCTCAGGAGGGGCAGAGGGGTCGGGGGGAGCGGACGCCCCACCCACGGGAGCCGTCCACAGCCACGCTGCCGAGCTTGACCGGGCAACGCGGGCTTGGATCAGCAGTTCTGGGGTGGGGTTCCCCCCCGGCCCCCCCCGCCCCCCCACCCCATGCCAATGGGGCCACAGACCACACTTCGAAACGCGGGAGTCCAGAGCTCCTGGGGGAGCCCTCAGCCCATCTCCACCAGGACCCTTGTCGTCGGAGCTGGGGACTGTCAGGCTCCCCCCATCATCCCCCCACCCTGACCCCTGTGGAATTAACCGCGCCTGAGCGAGTGCAGCCAAAGCCTCGTGTGACAGCTGTGCTGCTTACACGAGCGGATCCCGCACCTGCTCCGGGGGCTGCTCCTCAGGAAGGGCGGCCGCCTGCTCCCCACTCCGCGCCACGTTTCTGCGGGACAGGCGCCCGGGCGCCCCACCTCCGGCTGCCCCTCGAACCCACCCCCGCCCGTCACCCATCCTCATCCCTTCGTCCCCAGCCCTCCGACCCGAAGGTCCGCGCTTGTACTCGAAGAGCAGCGAAGCATCCGGCCTTGCCCACCGCCTCCAGCTCCGAAGACACCTTCCCCCCGACGAGGACTTCGTCAGGGGATCGTCACCCCACCCACATCCATCCTGCAGCTCCGGCGCCACGGCTGGGGACGTGGCCCGCACAGCCCCGGTGAAGTAGCGGTCCCCACACTCCCCGAAGCCCGCAGAGCACGCGGAACAACGTAAGTGACTGGGACCCCTCGAAGGTGGAGGCAACTTGTGCTTCGTAATCTTTCAAAAGAACAAAAGGCATCGAACCTACCAGAAATCTAACAGGACGTCAACGTGACTTACGGCCCAGACGCAAGCTCTTACTATATATACACTTTCAAGTTCAGAAACTCTTCTGGGGCAGAAAAATAACGAGCCTTTAAAAAAAGGGGAGAGCGGCTCCTTCTCGTTCGCCCACGGAATCGGCCAAACAGAAGTTCCTTGATACAAATCCGAGCGCCACCTCTTTTCTGAAAGGCAGCTTTCCAAACGTGTTCATTAGGACACACGCTTACTTTGCCGTAATTAAAAGAAAATATGGTCACGCTCGAGTCTCTTGGCCTAATTAGCACGTATTTCTTCTCCGAGACTTTGTCAAACCTTCACATAATCATTTCAAAATGGTTATTTGCAGCTAATTGCCCATCACGTCAAGGCCCCCGGGCTTTTAGCAAAACGCCACCAGGACATAACGGCCTCTGTGAAATGCACTCTGGCCGCTGCCCTAGACACTGGCTGCAGCAGGAGGCACTCGCTACACCCTTGGTGACGTCCTGCCAGCCTGCGGAGGCCACCTGGTGGGGGGTGACCGTCCCCACCGTGAGCAGACCCGGGACGGCAGGTGAGGGACCCAACCTCTTCCGGGCGGGCGCGGGCATTTCGTGGGAGGACTAGCTGCCGTCGGCCCTCGAGCGGACTTCCTGGGGTTCGGCAGCGCCCCCGAGGGGTGAACGCAGTGGCCGGACCGTGCACGCACGCCACGGACCCGGACGCAGGCGGCCTGAGCACGCCGTGTGGGCCGTGGTGACGCCAGAGCGTCCCGTGTCCTCGGGAGCCCTCGCCCCCGCCCTGGGGACCACAGAGACCTACCTGCTCTTGGGGCCCCTTCGGCCTCTCCTCAGGAGTCCTGGTCTGGGCCTTGAAGCCTCTCTGCGCGTCCCCGGGGAGCGTGGCCTCGGGAGGCAGGCTGAGCGACTTGGG
>NW_011889677.1:26742-28364 GCF_000151845.1 Pteropus vampyrus
GCCATGGCGGACGCTCACGCGGCCATCGTCACCTGGGCGCAGCCGCTGGGGGAGGAAGGTCGGAGAGAACAGAGTCAGAACCCCGAAGAGCCACGAGCCACGGGGGCCGCCAGAGCCACGTCGGCGCACGTCCGTCCAGACCACGTGACGTCCCACCGCAGCCGGCACGCCTGTCGGGAACCGGGCGTGCGCGAGCCACAGAGAGCGGGGGACACGCGGGGCCGGCGGGGAGGAGGCAGGCGCCTGGCACCGGCTCGCTCCTCACTTCTTAAAAGTGCGCACTGGGCTTGGGGAGCCCAGGTGACCGAGACAGAGGGCCACGAGGTCAGGCGATTTGCTCTAAGAGCGGCTTTCGCCCAGAAGACACGCCGAACACCGATGAGGCCCCGCACCGGCCACCGCCAAGTCCTCAGCCGCACGGACGCCGCGGAAGCTCGGCCCCCGTGAGCTCGGCCCGGCCTCCCCCTCCAGGGGCCTCTCCAGCCTCCTCGCCCCAAGGCCCACGTGTCGCCGAGCGGCGGGATCTGCCAGGCACCGTCCAGGCCCGCACCATCCACGGACAGTGAGCAGGAGCCCAGCCTCGTGGGCCCGACGGGGCGGGGGGTCCAGCAAGGCGGACCCCGGGAGGCTGTGGGCCCCCAAACCGGGCACTCTGGGGAAGAGAAAGCGCCTCCCACTGGGGACAAAGGCGGAGGGGCCTTGGCTGCTGTCAGGCCTTGGGCAAGGCATTTCTTGGAGGGGGGCCTTCCCCGCTTGGGACGCGGGGAATGACGGCGCCTGACGGGACGTAACCCACCGCAGGCCTCGGCCCACGAACGCTGGCTTTCTGGGCCACACGCGGGGAGCCGAGGCCCCGGGTTCCGGGAGGTGCGCCGAAGACCAGGCCCAGAGCTGCGGCGGGTGCCGACATGGGCGGCCCTAGGCCTGCCTCAAACAGAGGCGTGGGGGTCTCTGAGGACACCCCACTGCCTACGGAACGAATGTCGCCTCCTTGCCAAGGAACACAGGACGCTTCCCAGAGGCCCAGGCCCACCGCCTCCCCCGCCCCCCGATTCCTGGGGCAGGAGCGGGGCCACGACGACCCTCAGCCCTTCTCCAAGATCCTGCTCCTGGGTCCCCTCCCCTCCCCGCCGCAGACAGCAGTGGGCGACCTGGGGCGGAAGGGCCTTTCCGAGAACAGCAGACGCTTCGAGGGGGGGCTACGACTGGGGGGCGGGGGAGCTGCCCCGGAGGGGGAGGGGGCCCTAAGAGCTTCACTCGGCCCCGCGCAATCTGGGCCCAGTGGGGCGCATTCCCGCCACGAATGAGAATTATGACCTGCTGGGCTGTGCAATTTTAATTAGACCATGGCAGGGACACCCCCTCATAGCCGCTCCGCCCACGGACAGCGCTGTTAGCTGTGGGGTGTGTTTCTGTCGCCTCCTTCACGCCACTGAGGCTGCAAACTCAGCCCTTCTCTCTCTGCTTAGCAAATAATATAAAACAAAAAAGTAACGAGCGAACGAACGAACGAAACAAACGAAAATCAACTCACAGACACAGAACGCGGGTCACGACAGGAAGTGGGGGGTGACTGAAGTGGGGGTGACTGAAGGAAGGTCAAGGACACGGTGGCGGGAGGT
>NW_011889677.1:29194-32214 GCF_000151845.1 Pteropus vampyrus
ACGCCATCAGAACGAGCTCAAGCGCACGCCCGGCCCTCGAATGCGACTGAAAGGAGTCGGCACTGCAACGGCGAGTCCCCGGGAGCTGGCACTGTCACTCGCACCCGTAAGGGACGGCAGCGAGGCGCCTCGCGCGCTTCTGGGCTGGCAGGAATGCGCTGCTCCTTCCAGCCACCCCGGGCCGGGGCGAGTTCATTGTCTCCCGTGGGAACCGCTGCGCCAGATTTTTTTTTTTTTTAAAAAGTGACCTTGGTGGATCAGAAACTTTACAAACCGCTGACCACGGGGGCAGACGGGATGACGCTGAGAGCACAGCCCGGACTCGCCGGCAAAGGTGGACGAGACGCCGCGGTCGCTCCCGAGGGGCAGATTCCGGGACAGAAGAGGCCTCGAGCCGGCAGAGGGCATTAGGCAAGATGGACGGGGACAGTCGACCCCAACCGTGTCCACCTCCAGGGCCAGGCGACCACGAGTGTCGGGGTTTTGTCACCGAGGAAGAAAGGGTGTGGACAGTGGACGTCGGGAGACCAGCCACCCGCTGAGCTGCTTCCAGGACAGCGAGGGTGACAGCGAACCCAAGAGCTTCGCAAGGCCAAGGTGGGGATGGCACCGCAGGAAGCGACGAGCAGCTCCCCAGGCGGAGACGCGGCTGGCATCAGGGGACCGCACGCGAGGGGACAGCGTGCCTCCCGCGCCGACTGCGGCGTCTTCCCGTGCGCCGACGCTCCCGATGCCACCATCCACCCTGCGGCCGACGGGGGCACGGTCGCCCCCCTGGAGCCCACGGCCAAACTCTGGCGTCAATCAGAGCGTCCCTCACAGGTCCTGCCCCCCGGGACCCCGCCCCACACAGCTGTCCACACCCGCTTCCTCCCCACACCGCCTGTCACAGCTGTAGGGACCACATCGGGGGAGTGAGCGGAGGCTTCCCGCCCCAGGCCGCTGCGGCCTCTGCGGGCTGTGCGCTCCCTCCCACCTGGCACTGGCCGAGGCGCAGAGGGACGGAAGGTCATGTGATGCAGAGGCTCCGAGGCGCCCGGCGGGGAAGCCGGCTGTAGAGCGGGTCACCGTGTGGCGATCACACCAGCGAAAGCACAGGTACCTGGGCCACCGCCCTGGCTGAGCACCCGGCCCGGCTCCGGCCGCACGTCAGGACAGCGGCAAACTGGAACCTGTGTCGACCGGCGCGAGGTCACACGGCTGGCGTCCCTGTGTCCCAGCCCGGGCCTGCCCTGCTGTCCCTTCACCTGTCCCCCACACACCTGACTCCTGATCTGCCACTTGGGTACAAACATCACTGTGCAAGCAAGAGCCTGACACAGTGGACGGACCTTCGAAAGCCCCATTAGCGTAATAGTCCACGTGCCCGAAAAGTCCTGGTTTTGTTTGTTTGTTTGATAAGTGTATTCACTCAGCCGAGAAAGGTTTTTCTTCTTCCTGATGTGACAATAAGCTCTTCCACTAATGGTGTCCAGGACCTGGGTCCCGAGCTGTGTCCACCTGCTCCCCGCTTCCCACCCGCTGGCAAACTGAACTGGTCAGTACGCACCCTGGGCTGGCAGCCAGGGACACACAGGAGGGGGGCTGCCCGTCGGCGGCTGAGCTCGTCCCCCTCGAGAGAGCTGGGGACATTGTCTTTTAAAACAGGAAAATGTCTTCTACTAAAAATGCTGTAAAAGACACAAATGAGGGACTCCGCTCGTGGCGCAGGGTCCTCGCTCGCCGTACTGTCCTTGGTGGCATCCGCTTAAAGAGGAAGACGGCCTGGGGACATCCGGTCAAGGTGGCGGCGGAGGCAGGCGGGTGCTCGCCTCCACGCACGCCAGAATCCCGACGGCGCGGCCGACCAGCCAACGCTCGAGCCGCCTGACGTCCTACCACCGGGGACACACCGAAGAGCCACCCCGAGGGTGAAGACGAAGTCACTGCTTCCTCCGACACCTGCACGGACCGTCGAGGCCTTTTGCTGCAGGCGGAGATGTCATTTGTACGCAAGACGTAGCTTCTGCCGGAGTAAGTGCCCTCTACAAAAGCTAAAAGTTGAGGCTCTTTCTGGTGAGACAACCGGGTACGTTTATCAATACCTTCGCCGTTTTTCGCCAATGTTTAAAATAAAAGATAAAAATAAGGAGGGTCTCATGAAAATCGGAGGCTATGTGTGCTTTCCAGGTGTCTTAGGCATCTGCATTTTGATTTATTGTCTCTGGATGAAGAAGTGGTTATTAGTAAAATTTCAAAACAGTGGGCCAGATTTACGAGGGAAAAATTACCAATGCTGATAAATTTGGGATCCGGTTTCCACTGGATCTTGATGTTAAAAGCAAGTTTCCTGACATGTGGAGCTCTGGTCACAAAAATCAGCGTAAAAGAGTACGCCACAGGTCACTGGCGTCGAATTTTGCCAGCTCTCGGCAAAATTAAACAACTTGCCCTGAGAATATCTAAGTAAAGTTTTATTTCATTAAAAATAATAATAATAATAATAATAATAGGAAGATAGGAAGACAGCCCGATGGCTGATTCTCCAAGGGCATAATCTGTCTCTAACGCCACCCAGAAGCAGACGCCCCGGGCCCAGCACCCCGGGCCCGGCACCCCGCAGCAGCTGTAAGGCCGTGGGCTCTTCGGCGGGCACGAAGCGTCCCGCAGCAAGTGTGGCCGAGTTTCCCGCTTGCCGCAGCCTCTGGGAGCCAAAAAGGCCGTCTACGGCCACCGCCTCATGACGGGCCCGGGCGGGCCGCAGAGGAGTGGCACCCGCGGGTGGCACTTAGGGCGGGTACGTGGGAAAGGCGACGGGCACCCGGAGGCTGACCACAGGGAGGCACCGTGCCGGTGTCCCTCAGAGCCAGATGATGACAGGGCCGCCTACACTGAGCCAGTCTGATTCTGGACTCGGGACTTCGGAAGGTTCCTTCCAAAGGGCTCCCTGCCACGCGACACCGGCGTCTGGCTGCACTGCCCCACGTGGCCGGCTTCGGGCGCCTGGAACGTGGCTCGTTCAACGGAGCAAGGGAATTTCT
>NW_011889677.1:32264-39378 GCF_000151845.1 Pteropus vampyrus
ATGTAAATAAATGAATGACTAAATAAATGAAGAAATGACAGATCATCTGTCAGATGCTGCCCCCTCCTGGAGACGGAGTATAACTCGCCGGTGAGGAACAGCGACGGTCATTAAGTGTGGGGCCCCAGGTATGAGATGGGGACTGGCACTTTTCCCTACGAGTTTACTGACCGAAGCCCATAACCTCTGTCTAACCACGAGAAAAGTACCAGGCCGGCCTGAACGGAAGGATGTCGTATAAGATACCTGAGCGGTACTGCTCAGAGCCGTCAGGGTCATCGAAAACAGGGCAAGTCTAAGAAGCTATCGAATCCAAAAGCGCCTGAAGAGATACGAAGGTCAAATTTAACAGCAAAGGAGCAGAAAAGGGATGGTGGTAAAAAGTAAGAATATTTGAGTGCAGCATAGACTGCACTTGATAGTCACGAGTCAGTACCGGTCCATCCTCCACGACGGTCCCACAGACGATGCTAGTGACAGGGCAGGGCAATGTGGGTACGGGGGACGCCCTCTACTGTCTTTTTGACTTCCCTGTGATTCCAAAAGTATTCTAAAGCAAAAAAAAATACTTGTTAGTCTATGGCCACGCCACCCCGAACAAGCCCGATCCCGTCTGATCTCGGAAGCTAAGCAGGGTCGGGCCTGGTGAGTACTCGGATGGGAGACCACCTAGGAAGACCAGGTGCCGTAGGCATAAAAAATAAAAAATAAGGGATTGTAAGCTGACAAGGTCCTTGCAATCTGTGAGGTCAACCAAGGGTCGTCTTGCCTAAAAAATATATATATATATAAAAGTTATATACATATAACTTTTTTTAAAGGCAGTTGGTGCACTTATATTAATAATTTTAGGATTTTAGGAAAAGTGGTATCACTAAAGGAAAAGAAAGAATTCATGGTCAAGTAATCAAACAAACAAAAAAACCTGCTAGGAATAAATTCTAAATTTAATTCGAAATTTAGAATGTATTTGGTCATATGTTTTCAAAACTTATAGAGAATTGGCAGAACTACAAAAGACACATTTTTCATCACAGTGGGGTATTATTTAACACACTTCTCTCGATAAACGATATGACGAGTGTACAAAGAAAATTTTGTCAAAATTAATCACAGGGCAGGAAAGCCCGAAGTTGAGTCTAAACAAATTTCAAAATATTAAAATCACAAAGGATATGTTTCTTATTACAGTATCATTACGCTAGAAATAAGTAACAGAACTATAACTAGAAAATAGGCAGACGTTTGGAAATTTAACCCGCAGATCAAAGAACGTAATCGTAAAAATTAAAAACATCTGAACTTATTAATAACGAAAAGACGACGTATCAGGAAATGGCGTGGCGCGCCGTACTCACGGCTGCACTATTTACAGCAGCCAAAAGGCAGAGGCGACGCTCGGGTCCAGCGATGGCGGGCGGATAAGGAAAATGTGGTGCATCCCTCCAGCCTTGGAAAGGAAGGAGATTCGAGGGGTATCAAATGCTGAGGGACAGAAAGGAAGATGCCAGGGTCTGGGAGGCGGGGAGGAAGCACCGTTTAATGGGTAGAGTTTCAGGTTTGCAAGATGAAAACGTCCTGGAGATAAGTTTCCCAAGGATGTGACTATAGTTAACACTAACTATATTCTGTAAACCGAGAGATGATTAAAATGGTAAATTTTATGTCGTGATTTTTACCGCAAGTTTTTATAAAAGTATATTACAGCTAAATCAGGCTTGCGAGAACATCTATGACTTGAAATTCCTTTATTAGAAAATAAGAAAAGCTGGAAAAATAAATAATTCCAATATCCACGTACTTTCAAGTATTTCGAAAAGAACAACGAATTAAACCCAAATAAAGTTGAAGGAAGAAAAGAAAAAGTAGAGGGGCAGGAAAAAAATAAAACAGAAAACAAATGCCTAAGAGAGAAAAATCGACAAACCCAGTATTGATTTGGGGGCAAAATTAAATTTATAAATCCCTAGCAAGACCGATGAAGCGGGGGCTAGAGGTGGGGGAGAGAGTCAGCACGTAAATTACGATATCGGAAAACGTGGTTATCGCTTGTGAGAGATAATAGCATATTATGAACAGCTAACACTAATAATCGGGACCAATTTAATAACACGAACTAATTACTGAAGTGCAACTTAGCAAAACCGACACTAGAAAAGAAAAAAAAAATCCAAATGGCCCTGTATCTACTAAAGAAAATAAAATCTGTATTTCAAAACCCTCTTCTCAAATAACTTCAAACCCCAGTAGCTTCTTAATTGAGTCCTTCCAAACGCTGACGCAAACAAACAAACAACAGCCAGAAAAACACCAATATTACTCCAAATCTTCCAGGTTACATAGAAAGAGGAGATGATTCTCAACTCATTTTAAATGACCACGATTACCTTGATACTAAAACCTGACCTTGACATTAAACGTAAATAAAATTACGGGTAAATGAATTTCAAACACAGTTGCAAAGAAACTATTAAAAAAAATCAAATTGAATGAATTATACATATCATGTATGTGTGTGTATACGTATATATATGTGGGTGTGTACAAATATATATATATATATATATATATATATGTTTACATATGTATCCTATCACAGTTGGGTTTAGTCCAGGTATGCAAAGTTGGTTTAATATTGAAAAAATCAATCATATAACTCAGCACATGAATGAAATAAGGGGAAAATACTCTATTATTTCATTAGTTGCAGTAAAAATATTTGATGAAAATTCAACACTTACGATAAAAACTTATAGCAAACGAAACGAAAGGGCACTTTCCCAGTCTTATAAAAATATTCACAAAAAAATTGAGAGCAGTCAGTATAATTTAATCTACGGAAAGACTTTCTCCAGAGGGACGTCACTGAATTGCGGTTTGTAATCAATGCAGAAAGGAAAAAAAAAGTCTCACTATTCATAGTCCACATGATTATGCATCTAGAAAATGTAAAAGAATCTACAAATAAACTATCAGAATAACTGAATTTAACAAACTTGTTGGATACGAGGGAAATATATAAGAAACGGTCTTGCTTATACGTACTTGTGAAAAGCAATTATAACACAGAATTTTCAAAAATGCCACTTATAATAAAAACGGCAGCAGCAAACCAAAACAACACCCAAGCGCCCTGGAGGAAATCTAACAAAACTAGAAAACCCAACAAGAGAAATTAAAGTAGACGCGAGTAATAGCTCATGGACTGCAAGACCTAATATGATAAAGATACTCACTCCTCTTAACGAATCTCTAATTCAAAGGACTGTCATCAAAATCTCAGCAGGGTTTTACATTCCGAATCTCGCATGGGAATACCAAGGGTCAAACATAGCGAGACAACTGAAGAAGAACGAATATGAAGGACTTAAAACTAGCAGAAGTAAATACCCCTAGTAAAATCGCGGTCATTAAGATATTGTGGTATTGGTACGAGTACAGGCCAGTGGGACGCATGAGCTTGTCGCGACAGCCCGCCCCGATGGGGGCAGAGGGAAGAGCAGGAGGCGGGGGTTGAAAGTGGTCACCTGTCAGGCAAACCCGAAACCGGATCCAGACCCACTGCAGAGCGCAGAGGGGACACAGAGACTGTGCTGGATCGACGGAAAAAGCATCGTTAGAAAAACGAGTCTCGACGTCCACTTCCCGGCATCCAGGAGATGTAAGCGACAGTTCCAACGAGAAAGCTCGAGACGCCCGCACAGGAGAAGGTGCTCCTGGGGCACGCAGGGACTTCCCTCATAAAAAGTTAAAGACGGAGACGGCCCACTTCTTCCGATTTAACGTGCTGACCGCGCTGGGCCAACCCAGTGACGCTCACGGTGTTTTTTCTTAACCCGTTTTTCACCTTTTCGAAGACGGCATTGGTGACTTTTTCTCTCCACGACGTGCGTCTGTTAAAAACAAGTTGGCGTCGCAGCAGGCGCATCCCGGTGCTCGAAAGCGCACTCGCCGGGTCTGGACACGGGTCCCGGTGGCCCGCGCCGGTCCTCTCTGTGCCCCCTGCCCGGAAGGACACTGGGTGCCATCGTGTGCGCTGCACGCCGCGTTCCTGCTGTGGTCCATTCTCACGACGGTCCCCCCAAACCACGAGCGCCCACTTTCCAGACGGGGCAAGCGAGCACGTGGGAGCTTGGGTCGCTGGGGCTGAGTGGGGGCGACAGACGTCCTGCACGGCCAGGCCGCGTGGGGCAGCGGGCCAGATGTGGGGAAGGACGGGCGGTGAGCTGGCTCTAAGGCCACAGGCAGGAAAGCGCAGAACAGGCCAAGATGTGGCAAAAATGTCCAGCTAAAGCCCCCACGCGGCGGCCACGAGCCTCGTCTGTCAAGACGGGGAGAAGCGCACGGAAGAGGGGGCCCCATGGCCGAGAAGAGCAGCGACTGGACACTGGTGTCGACAGAGCCGGGCCAGGGCCACGTGCGCAGCCCGCTCACTTGGCCAAGAAGTGACATTCACCCAAATGTCCATCGACGGACGGAAGGATAAAGGAAATGCAGTCTCTATGTACGATGGGAGGCCGGTCGGCCTTCGAAACGGACAGGCCACCCTTTGCCACCAGTGGATGGGGGTGGCGGCCGCGGCAGGACGGTGGCCGCAGGCTGGGGAGCTGCTGTTCAGGGAGCGCACAGTGTCAGCTGTGTAAGATGAATACGGTCCGGACGTCTGTCGTGCGACACGGCGCCCGTGGTTATCAGTAAGGTGCAGGATTTGTAAGCAGGTAGGTCCCGTGTGAACTGTTCTTACCGAAATAAACGGAAGAAAAACAAGGGGCGGACAGAGCTTTTGGAGGGGACGGTGTGTCTACCGCCTGGACTGCAGTGATCGTAACACGGGTGTGCGCAGGTGGCCCAGCTCGCCACACCGCACGCGGGAATGACGGGCGGCTCCTCCCACGCGACGGGGCCGGGGGCGGGGGATCCGAACCATCTCGATGAAGAGGCGAACGCGGAACCGCCTGTAAACGGTGACCGGGGAGTCAGGTTGTGGTGTTGACGATGACTGCCATCCTAGTAGACGGTGGCGAGACGGCCCTGCCAGAGGCACGCACGCACACACGCACGCACGCACGCACACACACACGCACGCAGGCACACACGCACGCACGCAGGCACGCACGCAGGCACACACGCACGCAGGCACGCATGCAGGCACGCACGCAGGCACACACGCACGCAGGCACGCACGCAGGCACACACACGCACGCAGGCACACACGCACGCAGGCACGCACACACGCACGCAGGCACGCACACAGGCACACACACGCATGCAGGCACGCACGCACGCACGCACACACGCAGGCACACACGCAGGCACACACACGCACGCAGGCACGCACGCACGCACGCAGGCACACACACACACGCAGGCACGCACGCACACACACACGCACGTACGCACGCAGGCACACACACGCACGCACACACGCACGCACACACACACGCACGTACGCACGCAGGCACACACACGCACGCAGGCACGCACACGCACACACACGCAGGCACGCACGCGCTGGGGTAGGGAGCTGGCGTGGACACGCGCGAGGTCCCTCACCGGTGTCCACGAAGACGCCCAGCGGGCTGCACCAATGGCCCGGCCCCTCCCCCTCCCCGTGGGTTCTGCCACGGTTCACGGTCTAGCCATTGTCGCCTCGATCTGAGAGAGGTCTTCGCGCGACAGGACACTGAGCCCCGGCAGCAGGCGCTCGTTTGTGGGACGTTCATTCCAGTTGGCGGTGCGCTTTACACTTTACCTAGCGCCTCCTGTCTTAAAGGAGTCGCTAACACTGACGCTCCACGAATCGGTCCTTTCTTTTACGACGTCGGTGTGCGCACGTGTGTCCGTGTGTGTCCGTGTGTGTGTGTGTGTGCGCGCGCGTGCGTGTTACCTGCTCCTACCCGAAGGCCGCACGGACGGCCCCTGCGCGTTTGAACGCTCCGCTCTTTGTCTAGGTTGACGTGTAACGTCACGCTCGTGACTCTCCTGACGTTTGCCTGCGTGTGCGCCGCCAGGCAAGGACCTCGTTTCATCTGTCCCACGGGGACGACCCGGTTAGGATCCCCGACCCCGACACCCAGCCCCGCCACGCGGGAGGAACCGCCCGTCATTCCCGCATAGAACGCATCTCTGCCACCCTCTGGTCTCCGTGCCGAGGGTTTGCTGCTGGCTTGCCACCCTGTCCGCCTGTCCCTCCGTCTCCCCCGGCAAACACCCCAGTCCTTCCATTGGGAGGCTCGCTGCCCTGCCCCCTTAACGCTCCAGCTCCGTCCTCCTCTCGACGCCTGCTAGCTGGGAATTCTCTGCCTTTTGTGGGTCCTTACATTTTAGGAACATTCTTGGCCAGATTTCACACGGCATTTTTATGTGTTTCCGTCCGGGCAAAGGCACGCTGACAACCCCTCAGCCGGCCACCTTCGCAAATGCATCTTCTAACCTAACGCATTTTCTGAGACTTGCCCATGATTTCAACGCAGCGTAGGAATTTCCCCAACGTTCCTTCAGGATAATCGCTGAAGTCGCCCATTTTACAGATCGAAGGCCTAATAGGACAGACGTCATCGGAAGGGTGAGGCGCAGGATTTAATTCTCCCAGGGGACAAAAAATGGGACGGAGCCCCCAACGTGCACATTCGCAGGGCGACCCTGTGAAAAGGTGTCAGGCACGCACGCTGCGCATCGGTCCTCCGAAATGACAAAATGGTGCATTTGCAGTAGAACATAAATAGAGCCAGGCCTCTTCTGTCCTCAGAGATTCATTCCGGCACAACGGACATCGAAAAACACCCCTCTCGTCACCACGGGAGAAACGCGGTCTTCTGCAGGGAAGCTGCGGAGAAGTGACGCGTGCACTCACGGAGGGACAGTCCCCCGGCACCGCGGACGGTGAGCGTGATCCAGGAGCCGGGCTGGCCCGATTCTGGTATTCTAACGGCACTTCCGATGGACACGCAAAAATTCCACTACGTCTTTTTTGGGGCCGAGAAAGAAAAAAAACACCTTAGACCTTAGAGGCACCAACGGAATGGCCCTGCGGCCGCACGGAATGCAATGAGGACCCCGCTGCCTGGAGAAAAACTTCCAGAAGCCGATTTCACAGTGGACGGGTCCTACGAGC
>NW_011889678.1:0-1127 GCF_000151845.1 Pteropus vampyrus
TATAAGCTGGGTACCCCAGAGCCACAGGCCTGCTCTTCCCTCCCCCAATCCTGGTCCCTCACCCTCCCAGGGTCAGAATCCCTTCCAGGATCACCGCAGGCTCACCAGAAGGCACAGGGTGCGCACTGTGATTCCTGTTGTGTTCCATGTCGCATGTGAACCTCTCTCTGCTCCTCTTTCTGGGGAACCCATATGGACACCCAGGTGTGGCAGAGCCCCATCTCTTGACCCTGTCTCAGTAGTATGCCACTGCTTAAGCCTCTCCCTCCTCTGGAGTACTCTCACCTCTGCCTTCCCGCCCCTCAGACCTGCACATTCTAAAATGTCATCTCAATTAGAGAATGGTGATGCTGGTACAACCTCGGGATTATACTGAAAATCACTTAAATGTACACACCCTCCTGGAAGCTTCCTTCTGCTGAAAGCTGTGCCTTATCCCCAAAACACATCTGGTCCCTAGAACATCTCCCCTGTGGTCTTCAAACTTGGCTGCTTATGCAACCAGCTGGAGAGTTTTTCCATATGTCCAGGCCACAGCCAAAAGCAATTGAATCAGCATCTCTTGGGTTGGACTCAGGCCTTTGTGCCTTTTAAAGCTCCCTCTATGATTCCAATGTGCAGGCAAGTTTTAGAACCACTGGTCTAGCCCACGGTTTGAATCTCCCTGATAGTACCAAACGTACCCGGCCTTGAAACCATCTTAACATCTTAGCGTCCTCACATTAGACAATGATCCACTCCAGGATCAGGAACTATGTTCATCTTTGTCTCCTTGAAAATATTTTCTTAAAGATGAACTACGATAACCTCTTTCAACAATTTTGATGCATGTCCTTCCATCCCCATCTGTGCATTTGTGGAAAGATGTAGATAGGTGATAGACGGATGAAAGATGATAGATGAGATAGATAGATGATAGATAGATAGATAGATGATAGATAATACATAGACACATAGATTGTAGTAAATGAGAGACAGTCGGCAGACATGTGCAAAGGCACCTTCTTTTGTTGCATAAATGGGACCATAACATACATGTTATTCTGCACTTTTCTCATTTAACAGGGAGTATGGGTCTAACACTCACCATTTTGGATGGAGTTATTTTTAAATAAGAATAAACCATG
>NW_011889678.1:2616-2933 GCF_000151845.1 Pteropus vampyrus
GATAATTTTCAGTGGGAGCTAGGAGATTACCCAGTTAGTAGGATTCAATGGGAGTGCCAGTGATTGGTCTTAGTGTTAGGGATGTCACGTTTGCACGTCTGAAGAGAAGCCTGCTCACAAAAGAACATATGGTTTTGGCATGTGCTGGTGGCGTTCTCAGCAGAGGACTTGAAGATAGCTCTAGGAGCATCAGGCACCTGTGCCTTGCTGGTAGCTGAACAGCTCACCCACCTGTCACCCACAACCGAAGAAAGATGGGAACCCTTACCTTGGTCCATCCTTCAGCAGTGTGTCCACTGGATGTGGACAAACTGTGT
>NW_011889678.1:2983-4172 GCF_000151845.1 Pteropus vampyrus
GATCCTCTTCTTTATTCACTTTGTTTATTTCTTTGTTTATTCCATTTAATATACCTCTCATCTCAGATAATGTGTTCTCCTTTTCAGACTGGTTCCCTTTTATAATTTCCATTTCTGTTTTTATCTCTTTGTTGGAGTTCTCTACACTTCCCAAAAGTTCATTGAGCATCTTTATAACTAGTGTTTTGAATTCTACATCTGTTAGATTACTTGACTCTATTATATCTGGATCTCTGTTCTGTTCCCTCATATGGTTTCTGCTTCTTTGTCTTTTGGCTGCCTTTCCATGTCTGTTTCTATGTACTAAGCAAAGCTCCTAAGTCTCCTGGTCTTAATAGTGTGGATTTGTGAAGTAGGTGTCCAATGGCACAGTACTGAGAGGGGTTCAGCTGCAGGCCAAATTTAGCCCAAGCCCCTACTCTCCAGGGCCACCTGTTAAGATTCATCAAGCAATCCAAAGATGCTGTGCTTATAGTTGCCTTTAAAAGGCCACACCAGAAACCGAGGCCAGCTGCCACCAGTGTGAGTCTAGGTGCTGCTCAGCAAGGAGCACTTGACTCACTGAGGATATACCTGGATGTAGCTTGGGTGAGGCTTTGAGTTGGAGGAGGTGGGGTTTCAGGGAATTTTCTGGGCGGAGCAACCTCTGTTATCCAGTTTGATGACGGCTGGTCAGGGCTATGGCAGTGCTGTGTCCAGCGCTCTGGTAGGGGGAGGGCTCAACAGGGACAATGGATATCGCCAGCACTTCTGTACAAAGTGAGTCTCACCTCAGCCCTCACTCCGACAATGTCTCCCTGTAAGTCCCTGGTGCCCCCTGCGCTCAGCTGAATCGGCCCTGGTGTTCAGAGTAAGCAGGTCCCTCACTGCGAAAATCTGCTCGCGGACGCGGCCCCTTTAAGAATCATTTGCCTCTGCCACTGCCACTGCCGCAGCCTCCATCTCATCTGCCTCTGCCACTGCCACAGCCCCCGTCCTACATTCTGCTGTTGCAGGGTGCTTCCTTGGATTTCTCCATAGCTGTATGGCTTATTCATCTAGATCCCAGGGGACTTTGCCTTGCTGCTGCTCCTTGTTTCCGCCACAACTTTGAATTGGTTGCCAGAGAGATGAACAGAGCCTCTATCATCTACGCCTTTTTTTCTCTCTGTACTTCTGTATCTTTTTTATCATTATGAATAATGTCTCA
>NW_011889678.1:5090-5918 GCF_000151845.1 Pteropus vampyrus
GGTTATTTAAAAATAAAACCAAGGAACATATAAATTTTTAAATGTTAAGGCTGTGATAAAGTAAGAATATTACCAGGATAGCTGGAATATCAGAATTTACAAAGTCAGAGAGTAAATTAAAAACCTTAGGAATCCAAAGAAATCCTACATATCTCCCCAGAAATGGCCTCACTGTGCACTACTGAAGAGAGAGGATCCTTCCTGGGGGCCCTAAGTCATAGGGGCTATTGGGCCGCAGCCCTAAGTACATATGTCCTTTCTACCTCCAGGTCCCACAAAGCCTCACAGCCAACTTCAGGGATCTCACTTGAGCTAGAATTTTGGTTTTCTGACATTGGTTCTATTTGAACATTTGTGTGCGACTAAAAGTGTGACACAGAAATTTTCTTGTAATGATATTTCTGTGATGCAATTTGACATTCACCCTCATTGGCTCTGACATCCCTGCCTGATTCCTGGAGGGAACAGCCTGTCCTGCACCACCTTTCAGTATCCCTTTGTGTAGGAGTGATCAGCAGACTTGGAGTCAGGGGCTCCCCCAATCTCACCCTCCTACCTAAAGCAGAGTCCTTTAAGCTTTCTGGGGCGGGGTTCTTTGAAGTCTGCTGCTCTGATGAACATCATTGTCTCCCGAAATAAAGGCACATGTGCACATAACTTCAACTCTTGCATGCAATGCCGAGGTGGGAGGTTCCTAGATGCCAGATTAGGACTTTGACTCTCCATTTACACCGGGGTGTGGGAGTGGGGCAATTGGGGTCAGGACTGATGTCCATGATGGGAGTCACAGGTGTCCTGCATGGTTTCCGGCTGGCATTTGTTTGTTTT
>NW_011889678.1:6623-7356 GCF_000151845.1 Pteropus vampyrus
CAATTTGACATTCACCCTCATTGGCTCTGACATCCCTGCCTGGTTCCTGGAGGGAACGGCCTGTCCTGCACCACCTTTCAGTATCCCTTTGTGTAGGAGTGATCAGCAGTCTTGGAGTCAGGGGCTCCCCCAATCTCACCCTCCTCCCTAAAGCAGAGTCCTTTAAGCTTTCTGGGGCGGGGTTCTTTGAAGTCTGCTGCTCTGATGAACATCACTGTCTCCCGAAATAAAGGCACATGTGCACATAACTTCAACTCTTGCATGCAATGCCCAGGTGGGAGGTTCCTAGATGCCAGATTAGGACTTTGACTCTCCATTTACACGGGGGTGTGGGAGTGGGGCAATTGGGGTCAGGACTGATGTCCATGATGGGAGTCACAGGTGTCCTGCATGGTTTCCGGCTGGCATTTGTTTGTTTTCCTACAGTGTGGAGGAGTTTTTACTGAGGAGGAGAAACCTTTGAAGAAGGTGAGAGATATTCAGGGTGGGTCTAGGGAGGGGGAGAGGATGAGGGAGCAGAGACAAGGCGGGGTGGGGCTGGGCAGAGGTGAAGGGAGTCCAGGAGGAGAGGGGCCTGGCCTGATGGCTTAGAGCCTCAGTGTTCGGAGTCTTGAAGCATGTAAGGAATGGGCAGAGTCCAGGGCCTCGCATTGGCCAGAAAAGTCACTGCAGAATTTGGTCTGTTGTTTTGTTTTCTGTCAGGATAAATTTGGTAAATCAGTAGGAGTGAGAT
>NW_011889678.1:8533-10494 GCF_000151845.1 Pteropus vampyrus
AGCAGAGACAAGGCGGGGTGGGGCTGGGCAGAGGTGAAGGGAGTCCAGGAGGAGAGGGGCCTGGCCTGATGGCAGCAGGTCTGGAGCTCAGAGTCTCGCTGCCAAGAGTCCTGAAGCACGGGAGGAATGGGCAGAGTGCAGGGCCTCGCATTGGCCAGAGAAGTCACTGCAGAATTTGGTCTGTTGTTTTGTTTTCTGTCAGGATATATTTGGTAAATCAGTAGGAGTGAGATACCTACTTTGCAAAGGATAAGTATTCAGTCTCCTGCCAGTCTGATCTCATCACCAGTGTCCTGGAGAATGGAGCCAGGCACCAATCATTCTTGAAACTTCTTTAGATCAGAAAGTCAGTCTCATTCTTCTGACTTGTTTCAAAAACCTTTGACTTTGTGCAAAAGCAATGAATACTCAAGGAACAAGATTTGCCCAGACTTTGTTTAGGACCCAAGGACGACGCTGTGGCACCTTAGGTTTCAAATCTGATGTGAGTATAGATGACAAGGTCCCCTGTGCCTGCACTCAGTCTTGCACTTCTTTTTATTATAACCTGCACATTGAGTGTTTGTTACATATCCGTCTACTCCACTAAAACACCCCTTTCAGAAGCACCTTAAGAAAGATTCCATAGTATCAAAATGTGAAGGATTATCTTAAAAGATGATTTCTGGTGTTGGATATTAATTAACATTTTGGTTTTTAAAAATCTGTAATTTATTGAATTTGGGGCTTAGTTTCATAACATTTAAACCTGAAATAGTCTTTCCTGGACTGTCAGTGCCGAGTTGATCGAAAAGGGCAGGTTTCAGTGGTGAGATGCGCAGTTGGAAGAACATACAAGAGGCCAACACGAGAATGAAACAGCAGGCACCAATTTTATTGTGGGGAGCGGGCTTCTGCTTCGGCTTTTCTTCTGCTCCCCTTCGTATGCTCCTCTTCTGTTCTCCAGGGGACCACATGACCCCACGTATATCAGAGTACAGTAGTGGCATTCTGTCACGCACGCGTAATACAATAAGCTGAATCATGCTTACATATGTTAGGCGCAGGAGCCCTACTACACTAATGTAACATTCTAAATCCGGGGTCCTCTTCACAGCCAGACCTGGGACCAGCCAGGCCTGGGACCCACACGCACACGGACCCTCATATAAATCCAAATTTATACTAAAAGGGAAAATTCCAACATTTCAGAGAGAGTGAAAGTCACCAGCGTTATCACATTCCCTGGTGATACTACCGTCAAAACTTTGGTGAGAAATCTCCAGGTTTTCCTTTATTTAAAACATTTATTTTGTAAGTGGTATTAGTGGCATAACTCAGCATGTTCCTCACCTTTAAAAAGGCTTGAATGTCTGTTGGGCACATCTTTTCAGAGCCATAACTCTTTCTAATGGATGCATGGCATTTTATGACATGACTTATCTCTGGGGACATTAGAATGTTCTCCATCTTCACTGTGGTAGTGGTGATGAGGGTGTGTACAATTGCCAAAGCTCAACCAGCTGTGCATCTTACTGTATGTAATGTGGGTCCCAACAAAGTTGGGTTTACACATAGTATCCTCTGAGAAATGTGTGCTTTGTAAATAAACAACAAGAACAGCTTGTTGCTAAGAGATACACCCTGCCACATCTGGAGGTAAAAGGGTCCTGATATTTCCACTTACTCTCAAATGGTCTGGTAGTAACAGTAATAGGTGTTTATTTATGTATTCAGAGAGGGAGAGAGATCAAACAGCTATGGTGAAATGTCAAAAAATGACAGACTAAAGGTTAGAAATAATATTACATTTTAAAAAATATTTCCCCCTTAGCTTTTTTTCTCCTCTTTTTTTTCTCTTCCTTCCTCCCACAGCCCCCGTCCCCTCCCACCGTTTCTGCTCTCTCCATTACATTTTATCTCTTCATAACCCAGCCCCCTTGTCAGCGTAGGTGACTGAGTCCACTTGGGACAGGTCAGGG
>NW_011889678.1:10544-11379 GCF_000151845.1 Pteropus vampyrus
AGTAATAGGTGTTTATTTATGTATTCAGAGAGGGAGAGAGATCAAACAGCTATGGTGAAATGTCAAAAAATGACAGAGAGTAAAGGTTAGAAATATTACATCTTTTAAAGTTTATTTCCCCCTTAGCTTTTTTTTCTCCTCTTTTTTCTCTCTTCCTTTCTCCCATTGTCCCCCTTTCCTCCCACCATTTCTACTCTCTCCATTACATTTTATCTCTTCATATCCCAGCCCCCTTGTCAGCGTAGGTGAATGAGTCCACTTGGGACAGGTCAGGGACAGAGACTGGAGAGGGCGCTGGTCAAGACATTTTGTAAGCGCCATCGGCCCCACTGTTACTGTGTCATTTCAGTGAATTCACTCCAGTCACTGATGGAGGTCACACCTGGTCTAAAGTAGGTCCTCCGTGAACGTGGCAGAATCTCGGCGGGATGTTCCTGGATCCTTAAAGGTGGCTTCTCATTCAGGCCCGCGGTGCCCGTCGCAATCAGGACGGACCCGCGAGCACTTCCATCCCAGGTGACATGAGGCCTTAGAAGTTTTCTGATCTTAGAATCCAGCGGCGGCCCGTTGGGGGCGGGGCTGGAAGAAGCACTTCCCTGCTCATGGGCCTCAGAACCAGTCGGATGCTGTTTAAAATGAGTCGGAATCCAGATCGCCCTCCAGACCCCAGGGACCGGATTTCCGCAGACCCAGGCGAGGCCGCGTTTTCCCAACCTGCAAGTGCAACCGCCCGCAGTTTGAGAACCAGAACCCGACATGAAACGCGCTCCGCTCCCAACCTGTGCATAAGCGCCTTCGTTCTGCTTGTAGGTTAACGAACACCTTTTATTTCCTT
>NW_011889678.1:11429-12235 GCF_000151845.1 Pteropus vampyrus
GGTGACTGAGTCCACTTGGGACAGGTCAGGGTCAGAGACTGGAGAGGGCGCTGGTCAAGACATTTTGTAAGTTCCATCAGCCCCACTGTTACTGTGTCATTTCCGTGAATTCACTCCAGTCACTGATGGAGGTCACACCCGGTCTAAAGTAGGTCCTCCTTGAACGTGGCAGAATCTCAGCGGGATGTTCCTGGATCCTTAGCGGTGGCTTCTCATTCAGGCCCGCGGTGCCCGTCGCAATCAGGACGGACTCGCGAGCGCTTCAATCCCAGGTGACGCGAGGCCTTAGAAGTTTTCTGATCTTAGAATCCAGCGGCGGCCCGTTGGGGGCAGGGCTGGAAGACGCACTTCCCTACTCACGGGCCTCAGAACCAGTCGCATGCTGTTTAAAATGAGTCGGAATCCAGATCGCCCTCCAGACCCCGGGGACCGGATTTCCGCGGATCCAGGCGAGGCTGCGTTTTCCCAACCGGCAGGTGCAACCGCCCGCAGTTTGAGAACCAGAACCCGACGTGCAACGCGCTCCGCTCCCAATCTGCTCATAAGCGCCTTCGTTCACCTTTTAGGTCAATGAACACCTTTTATTTCCTTTAGGCCAGTCTGGGGGGACGGGTGATATTTGGTGGTCCCCTTAAACTCTGACCGGGGCCTACAGCGAAGTTTGCCTAGGTTTGTGTCAGCCTCTCGCTGGGTGGTCTCAGTTTCTTTTGAGGACCCAAAAGTGGCCCCTGAGGTATGCGGGTGCCCTTGTGTTGATGAGTCCGGGGGTCCAAAGGCGGGAGTGGAGGGGACAGAATAGTTCATGG
>NW_011889678.1:12285-12546 GCF_000151845.1 Pteropus vampyrus
TTCTTTTGGGGACCCAAAAGTGGCACCTGAGGTCTGCCGACGCCCTTGTGTTGATCAGTCCAGGGGTCCAAAGGCGAGAGTGGAGGGGACAGAATAGTTCATGGGGCAGAGCAGACGGGGTTGGAGCAGGGTGTGGCGGAGGGAAACATTGGTACGAAAGAGGACTTGGGAGGCTGGTAGGGGAGAGGCTGCCAGGCCTAGGTCTTGGGGCGCACCCTGAATCCGGAGTCCTAGACCATCAGTGTCTCTTCCAACTCCAGA
>NW_011889678.1:14816-15129 GCF_000151845.1 Pteropus vampyrus
CCACCCCTCGCAGACCTGCAAACTGCTCTTCGTTCAACTGTTCTTTGGCCTCTTCCCCCACCAAATGGTTCCTTGACCCCGGGGGCTCTCGCACCCTACACCATGTATCCAAAATCCCTATTTATGCCACTTGGTCAGCTCTGGCCTTTCCCACAACCCGCTTCCCCCAGCACCTCCCCTCCCGTGCTGGATGTCTAACCCTAACTCTCTGTGGGAGTGTGATCCCCTTCCCCAACCATCGCCTTACACCATTCTCATCATGTGGGTCCTTCCCCAGGCTGTGCATCTTGCTTACCTGCCCTGGGCTTTTACG
>NW_011889678.1:15179-16129 GCF_000151845.1 Pteropus vampyrus
TCCCCGTGGGCTCCTTATTTGCTGCAAACGAATCTTGCTTTGTGTGGTAACTTCTCTTGGTGTACTGACTGATTTGTGACTCAGACAAGAGGTGAACCCATTCTAGGTTCAGTAACAATAGGATCCCATCCCTGAAGCGCTAAAAAAGTTATGATGGTCAAAGTAATAAATCAATAAAAATGGATGTGAAATCCAAGGGATTGTTGAAACTTTGTGATTCATGGCATTTCCATCCATAGCAAAAGTGTAGGATAGGGGTCTTAGTGAAATGGTTAGTAATGATGGGCAGGATTCCACTTTAAGGAAACATTTTCAGGGAGACAAAGATTGAATGAACACAGTTCCTTATGCTAGAGTAGCTCATTGTCTAATGGGGGGAGTTTAAGATGATAAGATGCGGTCAAGGCGAGACATACTTTGTACCATCAAGGAGGTTCAAACCATGGGCCAGACAAGTGATTCTAAAGCCCTCCTGCACATCAGAATCGCCAAGGGAGCTTTCAAAGGCAGGAAGGCCTGGGTTCAACCCCAGGGATACTGATTCAATCAGCTTTGGCTGTGGCCTGGGAATTCGGGTAGGTGGTTATATCAGCAGCCAAGTTTGAGGACCAGAAGCGAGATCTTCCAGAGACCAGGAGATGTGCATTGGGCACATCTTTGAGCAGAAGGAGGCTTTTAGGATGACATTATTATTAATGTTATCATTGAAAAAGCATTATTGTTGAGATATAGTTCAGATATGACATGATTCACCCTTTTCTTAGTATACTCTCAAGGTTGGGCCACTGTCACCCCTATCTAAATGGGACGATCTTTTAGGACGTGCACGTCTGTGGTGTGGGAAGGAAGAGGAGGGAGAGGCTTAAGCAGTGGGACAGGGTTAGGAGACAGCAGAGTCTATTCTACTGGGAGATGTCACTAGAGAAATGGGGGTGATGACAGACAGTAGT
>NW_011889678.1:19294-19619 GCF_000151845.1 Pteropus vampyrus
TTCAACTGTTCTTTGGCCTCTTCCCCCACCAAATGGTTCCTTGACCCCGGGGGCTCTCGCACCCTACACCATGTATCCAAAATCCCTATTTATGCCACTTGGTCGGCTCTGGCCTTTCCCACAGCCGGCTCTCCCCCAGCACCTCCCCTCCTGTGCTGGATGTCTAACCCTAACTCTCTGTGGGAGTGTGATCCCCTTCCCCACCACCGCCTTATACCATTCTCATCATGTGGGTCCTTCCCCAGGCTGTGCATCTTGCTTACCTGCCCTGGGCTTTTACGTTCTATTTTGTCTTGCCATCCCCCTCCTTTCTAACTCTAAGCCA
>NW_011889679.1:0-1893 GCF_000151845.1 Pteropus vampyrus
CTTTGGGGTAAATACCCAGTAGAGGGATTGCTGGATCATATGGTAAATCAATTCTTAGTTTTTTGAGGAACCTCCATAATGTTTTCCATAGTGGCTGTACCAAATTGCAGTCCCATCAGTAGTGTACAAGGGTTCCTTTATCTCTGCATTCTCTCCAACATTTGTTATTACTTGTCCTGTTGATTATAGCTATTCTAACAGGTGTGAGAAGGTATCTCATTGTGGTTTTGATTTGACCGCTAATAGCTAGCGATGTTGAGCATCTTTTCGTATATTTGTACACACAAAGATTTAAAGTAGAATGGTGGATCTTACTTTTAGTAATGAATTATATTTCTTATTTTAATGCACAAAGGCCTCAAATTCAGAATATTTACTTTTATGCACTGAAAGATTCATTAGACCACCTGATGGAGTAAATTGATTTTTGCATTTTTTCTTCTACTTGAGGTGGGATTTCAACACAAAAGACCTTATCCAAGAGAAGCTAATAGAATAAAATGGGAGGCTAAAATTTCCTACAAAAAAAAAGATTGATTTCATAAATGTATTACATTCTGGTTGTCATATTTTAAAATAGCAGGGTATGAAAGAAACTAATTTATGTTCTTACTTTTTTGAAGATCAAAACCCTGAAAGGAGTCTCACTGGACTAAAATCAAGATGTCTGCAGGGCTGGTTCTTCCTGGAGGCTCCAGGAGAGAATCCATTCCCTCTCCTATTCCAGTTTCTCAAAGCCACAAGCATTCCTTGGCTCCTGGCCCTTTCTCCATCTCCAAAGTCACCAGTGTAGCATCTTCCAATCTCCCTCTGATTCCAGCTAGTATTCCTTTCTGTTCCATTTTCTAGGACCATGGTGATGACATTAGTTTCACCTGCTTAATCAGGGCCACGTTCTTTTCTTGAAGTCAGCAGATTAGCAAACTTATGTCAAGGGCTGCCTTAATCCCCTCTTTCTATGATAAATAGCATATTCAGTGTTTCCATGGAGTAGCATGTAGATATGTATTGAGACCCTTATTCTGCCTACTACAAAGTTTTTTTCTGAAGTACATTATTTGGTGATACTGAAGGGCCTTTATATAAAAGAAACAATCACAGAAATTATCACAGCCTCCGAAAAGAGTACACATAGTCATGTGCTGATAAGGACATTTTGGTCAACAAGGGACCACACATATAAGGTTGGTCCCATAAGATTATAATGTTGCTGAAAAATTCCTATCACTTAAGACTTCATAGCCTTGGTAACATCAGAACATGAGGCATTACACAAATAGTCATCGTGATGCGATTTCCTGCAGTGTACAGTACAATAACACATTACAGAGGTCTAGGAAATGTAAAGGAACAGAATTATCACACCAAAATTTCATAAAGATTATTTTAGGCTGGCTAATTTTAATAAAAACATCAATCATGGGAGAAGCTCTGAAATTCAAGTACACGTTACACTTTGTAAGGAACATTTACATAGTAAGGAAAATCTCCAATTGAAGGGTGTCTCCCTGACTGTACCAGGAAAAGGAGGTGACATTTTCTGTAGAAACCCATCAATGAAGAAGACAATGACTTATACCTGCATAACCACCTTACCTCATTTACTGGACTTTTTTCTGATAACCTCCCATAACTGACTACACCCAACCCAGCGCGTTCTTCTATCTTCGGCTAAAGATAGCAGTTAACATGGTAGCTCAGGCCATTCTGGGGAGTTACTCAGTTTTCCTGGATCTCTCCCATGTATACAGAAGAAATACATATTATTAAACTTTATTGGTTTTCTTCTATTAATCTGTCTTTGTTACAAAGATGTGTCAGCAAAGAACCCAGAGGGGTAGAAAAAATTTTTTAATTCCTCTACAGAGCAATAGACTATAACAAATAGCCTAG
>NW_011889679.1:3280-5254 GCF_000151845.1 Pteropus vampyrus
TGTCTCACCACATGCCAATGCTTTGAAGACCCTGGGATCTAATGCAGTCAGTATCTTCAGTCTAGACTTCTGAGAAAACTTTAACTTAGGTTTGGGATACAGTGCTGGTAGGTGAGACCTTGGACAAGCATGAGAGTCATGGAGAAGGACTAACAAAAACAGGATTGCCACATAGTATTAAATTGCTTCATACAAGTAGAGATGTATTTGGGAAAAGTATGAAATTTAAAAAAGAATGGGGGGTCAATTCTAACAGTCTATCATATTGTGTTTCCTGCATTATTTTTAAATGTAAAAACTAATATGTCATCACTCATGTTTTGCATTCATTCGTGATCACCTGCATCCTTTTCTGAACATATCTATATCTATTTATATTTACATAGGTAGAAATGTAAATATACCCTGACTTCTAACCTGGTCCCTTGGTAACAGAGAATCAGGAGAAATAATATCCATTTAGTCCAGACCAGTGTCCCACAGGTAAACCAGTGCTCAGAGCCGGGAGCAACAGTGTAAACAGTGCCTAATGAGTAGATAAAAGTATATGAAAGTATCTCCTTTCCTGTGTGTGCAACCTTGGGCTTTACAGGACGTGTTTATTATTTTGAATTCCTAAGTCTGGTTGAAAACCAATGCTTCACTCCTTCCTGCTGTCTTTTCTGATGACAGAGCTTCAGTCCCCATTATCAATTATCCAGGAAGAAATTCAGACTTCCACACGGAGTCCTACCTCTGAGAAGCCCTATCCAGGTGAGTCTGAGAGCCCAGCAAGTACTGCTATAAAGGGTCAGAGAGGAAAGAACCTGAGAACTTCTACTTGAGAGCCTCACGAGCCTCACCTAGAGCACAGAGATGGCCATCTATGTTTGCTAGGTAGACTAATTGGTTTATTTAATATATTAAACTTCAGATTTTTCTGCCAACTTTGCCGTATAGTATTAAATTGCTTCATACAAGTAGAGATGTATTTGGGAAAAGTATGAAATTTAAAAAAAAATGGGGGGTCAATTCTAACAATCTATCATGTTGTGTTTCCTGCATTATTTTTAAATGTAAAAACTAATATGTCATCACTCATGTTTTGCATTCATTTGTGATCACCTGCATCCTTTTCTGAACATATCTATATCTATTTATATTTACATAGGTAGAAATTATAACAGTAGATACTTCCTTTTCCACTGCTTTCCAAAAGTGTATTTTTATATTTTTCATTTTAGGTTGTTGCCAATTATCTGGAATTAGAGACCCATATCGATGTGATTAATTATTTTATTTTATTATTTTATTTTAAAATTAGTCTTACACATTTATTCAAGTTCACTTAATACAGTTATTAAAAGGCACTATTTAAACCTGCTTATATTTTCCCATTCCCCAACATTTGTTCTGTTTAAAGGCGCATACTTGTGAAACCACATAGCGAAGCAAAATAAGTGAGGTCCATATTCATTGGATATCACATTGCAATGGAGAAGGCCCAGTACGATGAAATGAGTGTGGTATGACATCATTTTCTCAGCAATAAATGTGTGAAGAAAGAGGACCCATAGTTGTAGCATCAGCAGGATTCTATAGAATATTTCTGGGGAGCCTTTACATGTTGAAAACAGAACAGAACAAGGAGTAGTGTAACCAGCAGATATGTCATGAAAGAGGTCAAAACTCAAAGCCAAGAATAATAAAAGAAAGAGTACACAAGAAAAGTGAGCGAAGGGTCAGCCTTATGCACTAGAGGGCCATATAAAAACAAGGTTCGTCAAATAAACATGAAATAGGTACAGGAATAACAATTAGATCAGGGCTGAGGTAGACGTTGTGTTGAGGTCAGTGGGACAGTAAAGGTCCAGTCAGTATGAGTTCCCTTGAATGCAAGGAAACTGCATCAGCCATGCCAGCTGCCTCTTCTCTCTGCTGGGCTCTTTCATTCTTGTTGCTTTTCTTCATTGACAGGAACTGATCTTCCAAAAC
>NW_011889679.1:5304-6249 GCF_000151845.1 Pteropus vampyrus
TTTCATTCTTGTTGCTTTTCTTCATTGACAGGAACTGATCTTCCAAAACGAATCTTGCATTTATTGCGGTGGATTCCAGATTTTCCTGACTTTGTCCCAAGGTAAGACAGGCCTGTTCACATTGTAATTCACCATGCTTTCACACACACACGCACAGCAACACTGATACACACACACACACAAACACGCATGTACACAACTGACAAAGAAAACCATGAAACGATTATGTGTGTAGCCTCACTGAGTATGATGCACTCTCATATTTTCTATTGTGCCTTCTTTATTCTATTCCATTTAATTCTTACAAACCATAGTCTGACACGCTACTGGATCCTGATATAGAATATGGAGAACACTCCTCTCGCATGTCCTTCACACTTAGGTCAGTGTTGCCTGCTTGTCGTCCTTCTCTCATCATCAACGATCTCTGTAAGAACGTTCTCCTATCCCTCTATGGAATATTTATTTATTCAGCTACTGCTAACAACTCAGCTAAGTCTGGTGGGAGGGTGGTGATGTGTATAACATGCTGTATGCCTCACCACTCTCACTGTGTATCAGGGAGAAAAGACATAGAACTAAATAAAAATTACACCATGGGCATCTTAATACGTAATTAACTTGAGGAGAAAGTATCCTTTTCCTGTGATAATGTTCAGAAAAAGAAAGGCTCAAGAAGGAGAGGATGCAGGCAATCTGAAAGAGGACATGGAGTTTGGAGGATGGAGAAGGGGCAAAAAGTTCCAAAATGTCTCCTGGGAGACTCCGAGCAAGGGAAGTGTTTGTATAAAGTCTCTGAGCTTTGTAGCTGTGGTGCCAGGTGAAGATGGGAGTTAAGTTCATCGTTTGGGAGATTAGTGTGAGCATGGGCAGGGCTCTATGTGACTGAAGAGGATGGAAAGGGCACAGAGACTTGAGCCTTTTATTTGAAGCTATAAAATTTTA
>NW_011889679.1:6299-7858 GCF_000151845.1 Pteropus vampyrus
CACAGAGACTTGAGCCTTTTATTTGAAGCTATAAAATTTTATATTCTATCTCCATTAAGGAGTCACTAGGATGGAGTTTAATGTGGGAGTTGTCAATATACAGAGATCTCCATCAGTCAATGTGATTATCTGATTAGAGGATATCTAGTCTGTAGAAGATGAGAGAGATGACAAGAAACTAAAATATGGTCAAGGAATTGGGAACCTAGAGTTGGGGAAGCAATAGACACATTAGAGGTAAAAAAAAAATAATAATGATGATGATCAGCCTTCTCTCATTGCAGTGATAATTATTTATTTCCCAACAGGAAATAAGTGATTAACTTTGCCAAGCATGTTACACATATTGTTCAGACCTGTCGCCATTTGAATGGATATCAGTATCTACACTATTTGGATGAGTATATTAGCACTTAGAATGTCCAGTTGTCTATCCTCATTCAAAAAACTAAGAGGTGGTAAAGCTCAGAATTAAAACCAGGTTTTCTAATTCCCAAGGTTTTGCACTTAATATTATTTACTAAAGTCTTATTTCAGCTTTAAAAAAACCCTGTTTTTTTTCCCTATACATTGTATGGGGTTTTTTTTGTAAATCATAGGTTTATTCTTTGCAAATCTTCTAGTAAGGTGTTTGATCTGTAAGGGGTCTTGACATCATGAAGATACTGCTCTTTCTTGTTCAGAATAAATTGTTATTTGCTACTTTATTGATTATTCTGGGTATAAGGCAAAATACCTGCATTTGACATGTCACCATAACCAAGGACGCTTTCCCTACCACAATTTCTCAGGGATGACCCAAGATTATTAGGTCTGTCTCTGTCTCTGCCTCTGTCTGTCTGTCTATCTTTCATCTTTTTATCTCTCTGTTTATTTAACTGATTTTTAATATAAGGGCAGAAAATATTTATATGAAAAAAGAGCTCCATCTTTACATGTCTTTTGGGGGGCTTATCAAGTGAACTTTGGAACTATTTCTATAACCTGTAGGGGCAAGATAACCTGATATTATCCTTCCTTGTATTATTTCTATACTCATTATTGTGTCTGGGGGTGAGTAGAAGCTTGTATTAACATGACCCCGGGAGGATATAGTGTGTGTTTCCGTGGGTGTGAATGTGTGTGGTTTGTGGAACATGAGCATTTCTCCACTTCTTGGGGCAAAGGTATCTAGCTCATATACTCTGAAACGTGTTCTTTAAAGTACAGATACAAAATGTCAATTGACAGATGGAAATAAATGAGCCATCACTTCTCCTCACAAAATCCCTTGCAAAGAATATATAGTTTAAGGACCAGCATAAGACTGAGCGAGTCTCTGTGTCTTGAAGTTTCATCTGCAGCAGACAAACCATCTCATTCCTCCACATTCTCTGACAGCATCCCTATCATTTCCCTCTTGCTCATTCCCCTCACCACACAGCTTCCTTTTGAGCCTCGATTACCTGAGACAAATGCCAACCTTAGGACCTTTGCACCAGCTCTTTCCCATGCAGGATATGCACTTTCCCAGATATCTCTCTAGACAGAGTGTGTTTCTTGAGGTCTCTATTCAAATG
>NW_011889679.1:7908-9023 GCF_000151845.1 Pteropus vampyrus
AAAACAAAACAGAATGAGGACTAGTGTACCCATCAGATGTGGCATGAAGGAGGTCAAAACTCAAAGCCAATAATAATAAAGGAAAGATTCCACAAGACAAGTGAGAGAAGGGTCAGCTTTATGCTCTACAGGGCCATATGAAAACAAGGTTGGTCAAATAAGCATGAAATAGGTACAAGAATAACAATTAGATCAGGGCTGAGGTGGACGCTGTGACAAGGTCAGTAGGACAGTGTAGGTCCAGTCAGTGTGAGATCCCTTGAATCCAAGGAAACTGCATCAGCCATGACAGCTGCCTCTTCTCTCTGCACTTGGCTCTCTCCTGGGCTCCTCATTCTTGTTGCTTTTCCTCATTGACAGGAACTGACCTTCCAAATGAATCTTGCATTTATTGCAGTAGATTTCAGATTTTCCTGACTTTGTCCCAAGGTAAGACAAGCCTGTTACATCGTAATTCACCACGCTTTCACACACACAGCAACACTGATACACACACACACACACACACACACACACAAACACACATGTACACAACTGACAAAGAGAACCATGAAACGATTATGTGTGTAGCCTCACTGAGTATGATGCACTCTCATATTTTCTATTGTGCCTTCTTTATTCTATTCTATTCAATTCTTACAAACCATAGTCTGCCACTCTACTGAGTCCTGATACAGAATACGGAAAACATTCCTCTGGCATGTCCCCCACACCTAGATCAGTGTTGCCTCTTTCTATGCCTTCTCCCATCATCAACGTTTTCTGGAAGAACATTCTTCTATTCCTCCGTGGAATGCTTATTTATTCAGCTACTGTTCCCAACTCAGGTAAGTCTGTTGGAGGGTGGTGATATGTATAACATACTGTATGCCTCACTGCACTCACTGTAGTAGGGAGAAAAGACATGGAACTAAATAAAAATTATGCTATGAGTATCCTAATACACAATTAACTTAATGAGAAAGTATCCTTTTCTGTGATAATGTTCAGAAAAAGAAAAGGTTCATGAAGGAGAGGATGCAGGCAATACAAACAAAGAATATTGAGTTTGGAGGATGGAGAAGGGGTGAAAAGTTCCATCATGTCTCATGGTGGGACTCCAAGCAGAGGGAAGC
>NW_011889679.1:9316-11257 GCF_000151845.1 Pteropus vampyrus
GTCCTTCTGACCTCACCCGGTTACTGAAAGCAATCCTCATTAGAGCCAATTGTTAATCCAGTTATCCAAAATAAACTAGAATAACAAAATGGTCATAAATGCTGTCTCCAAATATAATAACATATGCCAAAAATTAAAAACATCGGCTTATTATAATTACCTTTCATTTGATTGCCTTGATTATTGTATCGATTAGTTAATGCTGTATAATAAACTCTCCTAAATGCTATGGTTTATATCAAATGGCATTATACGATGGGAGTTGTTCTGATCTCTCTTCAGATACTCATGAGACTGCATCAGCTGAGGTCTGTATACCATGTGTCTATAGCTCCTCCATGAAGTTGTGGGAGGCTGTAATGCACCCCTGTCTTGAACCAATATGATGGTTATTTATATATGTAGTATAATCTTCTTTACCAAATAAAAATGAGTTTACCAAATGTAATTTGTGACAAATTAATGCCACTATTTTTATATTCATATAAAACACATTGTTTTCTACCAAATGGTATTTCTCCCTCCTCCACTAAAGTGTGACTCAAGCTACTTGATACCTAATTTTGAATTAGGCATCACTAGATTTTTTTTCCATTTCTTATTTTATTGTATAAAATAATTGCATGCAATATATTGCAGATATTTAAAGTGTACAAGTTGCTGGAATAAAGGGAGCTAACAAATTAAGAGTATATATTGAATGGGTCTATTTACACATCATTCAAAGAACTGTAGGAAAGCTTTAATTCCATTATTACATATCTATTAAAAAATTGAATCTCCCTGAGCTGTTTCATTATTTCTGATTGTAATACTGGATAATAATATTTCTGATAAATCTGGTGCAGAATACATGAAATCTGTGGAAATACTTGTTGAATCCAAGAATTCTTTCGTCAGTTAGTATTCTTCTAATGTATGTGTATTTACATATGACTATTTAATAAATAAACACACTCACTCACATATATGTATATAAACAGACTCAATAACCCCATCTTTTATGTTGAAATAAAAGGTGAGAGAATGTTGGAGAGGATAGAAATGAAAATCATTTTGGATTGAATTAACATAAAATTTTAAAAAATAAGAAAACATACCAAAAAAATTATTGTAGAATGCTTATCTTTAGTTTTAATAATGAATTATTGCCCTATCTTAATGTCCAAAGGCCTCAAATTCAGAACCACATTTACCTTTATACAGTGGGAGATTCTCCGTAACAGCTAATGAGACAAAATCTCCAATTTAACTTTAGATTTTTCTTCTACTTAGTGCGGGTTTCAACAGAAAATGTCCTCACCCAAGGGAAGCGAAATGAATGAATTGAGATGCTTAATGTTACATTCCTCCAAAAACAGTTATTAAATAAATGTCTGTATAACATTGCTATTGCTGCAGTAACAAAACATAACACTAATGGCTTTAAAAGAAAAACATTTATTCACCTAAACTTCTGGAAGTCAGAAGTCTGAGAAGATAATGGGTTGAAATCAAGAACTCTGAAGGGCCCATTCCTCCTGGAGGTTCCAAGAGAGAATTTCTTTCCTCTCCTATTCCAGTTTCTTGTGGCCACAAGCATTCCTTGGCTCACGGCCCTTTCTCCATCTTCAATGCCAACAGTGTAGCATCTTCCAATCTCCCTCTGATTCCAACTTTCCTTCCTTCCTCTTACACATTGTAAGACTACAGTAATGATATCAATCCCATATCAATAATAGCCCATCCTCTTTTTTTTTAGATTATTTTTTTTTATTGTGGTGATATTGGTTAATGAAATCCAATAAGTTTCAGGTGTAAAATTCAATAGTAAGGCATATATATATTGCGTAGCATGTTCCCCTCCCATAGGTAGATTTGCCTCTGTCATCATATATTTCACCCCCTTATCCCATCTACCTCCCTCTTCCTTTCTCCCTCCCCACCCTCTGGTAACTACTA
>NW_011889679.1:11307-16786 GCF_000151845.1 Pteropus vampyrus
TCTAGGTGTGTACCTCAGCTCTGCCTCTCCCTACAGCACACACTCAAGTGCAGTAGCCTCAGTGATGTACACTGTGGTCACACCCATGCTGAACCCCTTCATCTACAGTCTCAAGAACAAAGAAATAAAGGGGGCTTTGAGAAGATTCTGTGAGATGGCAGCTATAAAAGGGACAACTGTTTTAGGGCTGAAGAGCTCCCTGTGATTAGGAGGCTAAAAGGCTTGGAGCCAGAAAATGTGGAAATAGAATATGCCTCTTCTATGTATTTGCTGGAATTTCCATTTACTTAATTTACCTTCTCCGCACAATGTAAGCAAATCAGTTTATCATGCTTTCTCCTCTAATATATGGACATTTTCTTCCCTTGTACATTTTCTCAGTTTTAAAACGTTTTACCCAAATTTGAACCAAAAATATTTGGAAAATCTTAATTATTTTATGAATTCATATGGATTCTTAAGAAAAATTTCTTTTCAAATGCTCATGTCATCTCAAGAATTTTATTTCGTGTTACTGAAAAAATATTCATGTGTTGTATAACTCACATATAGCAAACTATTCCTGTTGACTAAGTTCATTAACACGATGTTTTATTAAAAACTGAAATATAGTGTCATTTTGTGTCTGTCGTTCTATTTAATTTCACTCCCGTAACTGCTTTACTGATAATGTGGATTTTAACATTCTGCTGGTTTTAAGACTGGACTCCTACTTTTTTACTGTTATTGCGTTCAGCATCTACAATGCCTACCATAGTCCCTGACAAAAAAATGTATTGTCAAATATATATCTCCAGGTAGAGTCATCAGGAAAATGCAAATTTGATAAATCGATTCACCCAATATGATCTTTAGAAAGAAATAATTGGTCTTGTATATGTGGAAGCATTACTTAGTTGATTAGTATGTAAAATATTTCTTTTTCATGCTGTAATCTACTCCTGAAGTATAGAAGATGGATTCCATGCGTGAGGGCCTGGTTTAATTTAAGTGAAGGATGGCTGGTGTATTTACATTTTATTACTAAACTACCTTCCTGTTTGTCCTCCCAAATTTCAGTCTTCCCTACAAATATGATTCCTATAAACAAAATATCTCCACTTTTCTTAATTCTGTCATAACCACTACATGGATAATGAATGAACAATATTAATATTATCCATTTCATAACTCCTCATATGTAGGAATCACTTCCATCTTCATGATATGAGTGTGACTCACAGGAGAGCTTGTGTTCCTGTCCTATCATATGATTAAGTGTCAGCAGAGTTTCTGCTAAGATGCACGTCCTTCTGACCTCACCCGGTTACTGAAAGCAATCCTCATTAGAGCCAATTGTTAATCCAGTTATCCAAAATAAACTAGAATAACAAAATGGTCATAAATGCTGTCTCCAAATATAATAATATATGCCAAAAATTAAAAACATCAGCTTATTATAATTACCTTTCATTTGATTGCCTTGATTATTGTATCGATTAGTTAATGCTGTATAATAAACTCTCCTAAATGCTATGGTTTATATCAAATGGCATTATACGATGGGAGTTGTTCTGATCTCTGTTCAGATACTCATAAGACTGCATCAGCTGAAGTCTGTACACTGTGTGTCTATAGCTCCTCCATGAAGTTGTGGGAGGCTGTAATGCACCCCTGTCTTGAACCAATATGATGGTTTATTTATATATGTAGTATAATCTTCTTTACCAAATAAAAATGAGTTTACCAAATGTAATTTGTGACAAATTAATGCCACTATTTTTATATTCATATAAAACTCTTTGTTTTCTACCAAATGGTATTTCTCCTTCCTCCACTAAAGTGTGACTCAAGCTACTTGATGCCTAATTTTGAATTAGGCATCACTAGATTTTTTTTCCATTTCTTATTTTATTGTGTAAAATAATTGCATGCAATATATTGCAGATATTTAAAGTGTACAAGTTGCTGGAATAAAGGGAGCTAACAAATTAAGAGTATATATTGAATGGGTCTATTTACATATCATTCAAAGAACTGTAGGAAAGCTTTAATTGCATTATTACATATCTATTAAAAATTCTATTACAATTTCTGATTGTAATACTGGATAATAATATTTCTGATAAATCTGGTGCAGAATATATGAAAACTATGGAAATACTTGTTGAATCCAAGAATTCTTTCGTCGGTTAGTATTCTTCCAATGTATGTCTATTTACATATGACTATTTAATAAATAAACACACTCACTCACATATATGTATATAAATAGACTCAATAACCCCATCTTTTATGTTGAAATAAAATGTGAGAGAATGTTGGAGAGGGTAGAAATGAAAATCATTTTGGATTGAATTAACATAAAATTTTAAAAAATAAGAAAACATGTACCAAAAAAATTATTGTAGAATGCTTATCTTTAGTTTTAATAATGAATTATTGCCCTATCTTAATGTCCAAAGGCCTCAAATTCAGAACCACATTTACCTTTATACAATGGGAGATTCCTGTAACAGCTAATGAGACAAAATCTCCAATTTAACTTTAGATTTTTCTTCTTCTTAGTGTGAGTTTCAACAGAAAATGTCCTCACCCAAGGGAAGCGAAATGAATGAATTGAGATGCTTAATGTTACATTCCTCCAAAAACAGTTATTAAATAAATGTCTGTATAACATTGCTATTGCTGCAGTAACAAAACATAACACTAATGGCTTTAAAAGAAAAACATTTATTCACCTAAACTTCTGGAAGTCAGAAGTCTGAGAAGATAATGGGTTGAAATCAAGAACTCTGAAGGGCCCATTCCTCCTGGAGGTTCCAAGAGAGAATTTCTTTCCTCTCCTATTCCAGTTTCTTGTGGCCACAAGCATTCCTTGGCTCACGGCCCTTTCTCCATCTTCAATGCCAACAGTGTAGCATCTTCCAATCTCCCTCTGATTCCAACTTTCCTTCCTTCCTCTTACACATTGTAAGACTACAGTAATGATATCAATCCCATATCAATAATAGCCCATCCTCTTTTTTTTTAGATTATTTTTTTTTATTGTGGTGATATTGGTTAATGAAATCCAATAAGTTTCAGGTGTAAAATTCAATAGTAAGGCATATATATATTGCGTAGCCTGTTCCCCTCCCATAGGTAGATTTGCCTCTGTCATCATATATTTCACCCCCTTATCCCATCTACCTCCCTCTTCCTTTCTCCCTCCCCACCCTCTGGTAACTACTAGTCTACTGTTCATGTCCATGAGTCTCCGTTTCTCCTGTTTGTTGCTTTTAGGTTTATATCCCACATATAAGTGATATCATGTCGTTTTCAACTTTTTCTGTCTGGCTTATTTTGCTTAGCATGATTATTTCGCAGTCAATCTATGTTATCGCATATGATATTTTTTCATCTCCTTGTGGCCGAGTAATATTCTACTGTATGTATGTACCACACCTTCTTTATCCAATCATCTGTTGTAGGATACTTTCGTTGCTTCCATGTCCTGGCCACTTTGAATAATTCTGCTTTGAACATCGGCATGCAAATATCTTTTCAGATATGGGCTTTCAAGTCTTTGTGGTAAATACCAAGTAGAGGGATGGCTGGATCATATGGTAGATCAATTCTTAGTTTTTTGGGAAAACTTCATATTGTTTTCCATAGTGGTTGTACCAATTTATAGTCCCACCAGAAGTGTATGAAGGTTCCTTTTTCTCCACATCCTCTCCAACACTTGTTATTACTTGTCCTGTTGGTTACAGCTTTTCTAATAGGTGTGAGATGGTATCTCATTGTCATTTTGATCTGCATTTCTTTAATAGCTAGCGATGTTGAGCATCTTTTCAAATATTTTTTGGGCATTTGTATGTCTTCTAGGGAGAAGTATCTGTTTAGATCCTCTGCCCAAGTTTTGATTGGATCGTTTGTTTTTTTGTTGTTGTTGTTATTGAGTTGTATGAGTTCTTTGTATATTTTGAATATTAAGCCTTTATCGGCGGCATTGCTTTCAAATATATTTTCCCATTCAGATTGTTGTCTCTTTACCTTGTTGATGATTTCTTTTGCTCAGCAGAAGCTCTTTAGTTTGATGTAGTCCCATTCATTTATTTTTGCTTTTACTTTCCTTGCTTTTGTGGTCAAATTTATAAAATCCTCTTTCAGTGCAATGTCCTTTAGTTTAGTTCCTATGTTTTCTTCTATGCATTTCATTGTTTCAGGTCTTATGTTCAGGTCCTTAATCCATTTTGAGTCAATTTTGGAAGGTGGTGATACACAACAGTCTAGTTTCATTGTTTTGCAGGTGGCCTTCCAGTTTCCCCAGCACCATTTATTGAAGAGGCTCTCCTCTATATGTTTTTCATTTTTTTGTTAAAAATTATTTGCCCATATTTATATGGGTTTACTTCTGGAATTTCAGTTCTGTTCCACTGGTCCGTGTGTCTTTTTTTCAGCCAATACCATGCCATTTTGATTACTGTCGCTTTGTAGTATAATTTGATGTCGTGCAGAGTGATGCCTCCAGTCTTGTTCTTTTTTCTCAGGATGACTTTGGCAATTTGGGGACTCTTGTTCTTTCATATAAATCTGATGATTTTTGTTCCATTTCTTTAAAAAAAACTGATGGATTTTGATGGGGATTGTATTTAATCTGTATAATGCTTTAAGTAATATGATCATTTTAACTATATTGATTTTTCCAACCCAAGAACACAGAATATCTTTCCATTTCTTTGTATCTTCTTCATTTTCTTTTAATAGGGTCTTGTAGTTTTCATTATATAGGTCCTTCACAGGTTTCGTTAGATTTATTATTAGATATTTTATTCTTTTTGTTGCAATTGTAAAAGAAATTATTTTTTCACTTCTTTTTCTGACACTTCATTATTAGAGTATAGGAACACTATGGATTTTTGAACGTCGATTTTCTATCCAGAAAGTTAACTGTATTTGCTTGATGTTTCTAGTAGTGCTCTTGTAGAAACTTTAGGGTTTCTACGTAGAAAATCATGTCAACCACAAATAGTGATAGTTTGTCTTCTTCATTTCCTATTTGGATGCTTTTTATATCTTTCTGTTGCTTGATCGCACTCACTAGGATCTCCAATGTTATATTGAATGACAGTTGCGATAGTGGACAGCCTTCCTTGCTCTTGATCTTAGAGTGAAGGCTTTTAGTTTTTCACCATTAAGTATAATGTTGGCTGAGGGTTTGTCATAGATGGCCTTTATTATGTTAAGATACTTTCCTTCTATACCGATTTTGTTAAGTCTTTTGATCATAAATGGATACTGTATCTTGTCAAGGCTTTTACTACAACTATTGATATAATCATATGATTCTTATATTTTAATTTGTTTACATGGTATATCACATTAATCAATTTACATATGCTAAACCATCCTTGTGTCATGTGGATGAAGCCCACTTGATCGTGGTATATAATTTTTTTAATATGTTGCTGTATTCAGTTCGCTAGTATCTTATTTGGGATTTTTGCATCTGTGT
>NW_011889679.1:16836-17226 GCF_000151845.1 Pteropus vampyrus
TTTTAATATGTTGCTGTATTCAGTTCGCTAGTATCTTATTTGGGATTTTTGCATCTGTGTGCATGAGAGATATTGGTGTGCAGTTTGTGTGTGTGAGTGTGTGTGTGTGTGTGTTATCTTTATCAGGTTTTGATATTAGTGAAATATTGGCCTTGTAAAATGTGTTGGGATGTATTGTCTCCTCTTCAATTTTATGAAAGAGTTAGAAGAGAATAGGTAATAAATCACCTTTGAATGTTTGATAGAATGCACTGGTAAAGCCATCTGGTCTTGGACTTTTACTCTTTGGTAGGTTTTTGATGATTGTTTCAATTTCCATACTGCTGATTAGTCTATTTAGATTTTCCAGTTCTTCTTGATTCAGTCTAGGAAGGTTGCATATTTCTAAGT
>NW_011889679.1:17748-20082 GCF_000151845.1 Pteropus vampyrus
TCCTGCTTCTTTCTGCAGTTGATCTCTAGTTTCAAATCATTGTATTCAGAGAATATGGTTGGTATGATTTCAACCCTCTTATATTTGTTGAGGCTATCTCTGTGTCCCGATATGTGGTCGATTCTTGAGAAGGGTCCATGTGCACTAGAGAAGAATGAATAAGCAGTTGTTTTGTGATGGAAGACTCTATAAATGTTACTTATGTCCAGTTGGACTACAGTCATTTAAGGATGTTATTTCCTTATTGATTTTCTGTTTGGATAATCTGTTAATATCTGACAGTGGGATATTTAGGTCCCCTACTATGTTAGTGTTTTGGTCTGTTTCTCCCTTTAGTTCTGTTAGTAATTGCTTTGCATATTTTGAGGCTTCCTAATTGGGAGCATAGATATTAATGTGTTATGTCTTCTTGGTGCATGATTCCCTTTATCATTATGAAATATCTTTCAGTATCTTTCTTTACCTTTTTTTTATTTTGAGGACTATTTTGCCTAATATTAGTACCACTACTCCCACTTTTCTCTGAATGCCATATGCTTGAAGTATTATTTTCCACCCTTTGACTAGAGTCTATATTTGTCTTTGGAGCTAAGTTGTGTCTTCTGGGACAGCATATGTTTGATTTGTATTTTCATCCATTCTGCATCTTTGTGCCTTTTTATTGGTGAGTTCAGCCCATTAACATTTAAGATTCATATTGAAATATGAGGTCTTCTTATAGCCATTTTATCTTTTGCTTTCTGGTAGCTGGTCTTTCCATTGCTTCCTTGTCCTTATGTTTCTGTTTCTTCAATTTTGTTTGGCTTTTGTGGGTTTTGCCTCTGGTTCTTCTTGTTTTATGTTATATACTTCAGTTCTGAAACTTTGGTGTGTGGTTACCATTATGAAGATATAAAGGATAGTTTTTTATATACAGTCATCCATTTTCTTTTGTGCATGCCTTATCTTCATTCTCCTTTGAGAATTTAGCTGTTTAAATTTTCCCCTTTTCAGTGTTCATTGTCTCAATTTGTCCCTATATATGCTGAACATTCTTTACTATCTTACTATTGCTAATCTCGTCTTATCGTTTAAGCTTATAATGCCCTATTCTTAGTAAGGGTTACATTTCTCTACTTTTATATGCCTGATAGTCATCTTACTCCTAATTACATATTTATTTTATCATTTTGTTTTAGGTGAGTCGATCCCTTTCAGTATTTCCTGTAATGCAGGCCTCATAATGGAGAATTCTCTCAATTTTTGTATGTCTGGAAAGGTCTTTTTTCTCCTGTATATCTAATGGAGAGCTTAGCTGGATCCATTATTCTTGGCTGGTATTTCCTGTCACTTAATACTTTGAGTATTGGATTCCACTCCTTTCAGGCTTGTAAGGTTTGTGCTGAGAAGTCCAATGATAATCTAATGTGTTTGCCTAATGTGAGAAGAAAGCTTACTGTCTTCTTTTCCCTGGCTCCCCTGAGATTCTGTCTTTGTCATTGATTTTTGTTAATTTTAATGCATTGTGTCTTGGTGAAGGCTTTTTGAGGTTGAGATAATTGAGTGTTCTGTTGACTTCTTGAATTCCAAACTCCAGCCCATTCGTTAGATTTGGAAAATTCTCATCCACTATTTGTCGTAACATTCTTTCTAATCCTTGCTCTTTTTCCTCTCCTTCGATAATACCCATTATTCTTATTTTTCCTCTCCTAATGGTATCAGCTAGTTTTTGTATTTTTCTTTCATTATTTTTCATTCTTCAGTTTCTCTCTTCTTCCTTCTGATTTATTTCTAGATCTGTCTTCGATATCACTGATCCTTTTCTCCATTTGGTTGACTCTATTAACCAAGCTCGCTATTTCATTTTTCACCTCTTGCAGTGTATTCTTCACTTCCATAAGTTCTATTTGTTTATTCTTGAGGGTTTCAATGTCCTTGCTAAAGAATTCATTCTGCTCATCTAGTTGTTTTTTCAATGCATGAAATTGTTGATATGATTCGTTTCGGAACTCACTGAGTTTATTTCAGAAGTACCATCCTGAATTCTCTGCCACTTAAGTCGCAAATTTTTATATCTGTGAGCTTATTTTCTGGAGATATTGCTCTTTCTTTCTGAGATGCCTTGTCACCTTGGTTGTTAATGGTGTTTAATGGACTATTTCTCTTCTTTGGCATTAATGGAAGTGTATTCTGCTCTTTTTCCAGAAAGAAAATTTATTATATAAAGGTTATCTTTATCTTGTTGCAGAGTAGGTGCTTTTCTTTTGTTTTCCAGTAGGTGGCATCTAAGCTTCTTGGATCCCTGCTTTGTATAAAGCCATAATAATGCCTTTAAAAAAAAATAGTTGTTTAATC
>NW_011889679.1:20132-24203 GCF_000151845.1 Pteropus vampyrus
TCTCTCTTCTTCCTTCTGATTTATTTCTAGATCTGTCTTCGATATCACTGATCCTTTTCTCCATTTGGTTGACTCTATTAACCAAGCTCGCTATTTCATTTTTCACCTCTTGCAGTGTATTCTTCACTTCCATAAGTTCTATTTGTTTATTCTTGAGGGTTTCAATGTCCTTGCTAAAGAATTCATTCTGCTCATCTAGTTGTTTTTTCAATGCATGAAATTGTTGATATGATTCGTTTCGGAACTCACTGAGTTTATTTCAGAAGTAACATCCTGAATTCTCTGTCACTTAAGTCGCATATTTTTATATCTGTGAGCTTATTTTCTGGAGATATTGCTCTTTCTTTCTGAGATGCCTTGTCACCTTGGTTGTTAATGGTGTTTAATGGACTATTTCTCTTCTTTGGCATTAATGGAAGTGTATTCTGCTCTTTTTCCAGAAAGAAAATTTATTATATAAAGGTTATCTTTATCTTGTTGCAGAGTAGGTGCTTTTCTTTTGTTTTCCAGTAGGTGGCATCTAAGCTTCTTGGATCCCTGCTTTGTATAAAGCCATAATAATGCCTTTAAAAAAAAATAGTTGTTTAATCACACTCATTACTCTAAGTTTCAGTCCCTGTCAGTGTTAGCACCAGTTTCGGTAGTGTTTGCTCAGATTCCCCGGATGCTCCGCGGTGTTCAGTCACTGAGAATACAGGGAATGGGGTCCTATGGGTTGGGCGATGGGGGCTGCGGCTCAGCCTCAGTTTTGAAACTGTGGCTTGTAAAAATCAAGTGTTGTTTCTCTGTCATCTTTGCTTCTCTGTTCTCTACCTGGACTCTGCCGCCTGCCATTTGGAGCTCACAATTCTCCCAGACAAGGCTGTTCAGGACACTTACCACACCTTATCCCTTCTCCATCCTCCTCAGGGAGCTCTGGTGGCTGTGAAAGGCAGCTTCTTTGTTTCTCCCAGTCTACCTCCCAACACCTGGGGTTCTGACCTCTGGTAGCACATATGCGCAGATCCCATGTTTAGACTTGCTGGTGTGCAGTTTGGGTGTTTTTTGAGTTTTAGATGTTCTGGTTATTGCTATTTCAAAAGGAGAGATCTGGAGATGTATCTCTCTCCAACAGTTTCTCTAAACTCCTGTGATCTATATTTTTTATAGAAAGGCCCTTGCGCCACCAAATAATACACATCAAGAAAGAATTTTTAGTAGGCAGAATAAGGGCTTCCAAAAGAAATCCACTTTCTACTTCTTGGAAAGTTTAAACATGTTATTTGTTAGAATGAAGAAAGATTGAGATAGCCCTTGGAACACTTTTGCCATTACACTTTAGATAAAAAGATTGGCTGTGATTATGCTAGTGGGAATAGTATAATCGCCATAGTCCTAGAAAGTGGAACAGGAAGGAAGAATAGTTGGAATCAGAGGGAGATTAGTAGGTGTTATATTGCTGGCTTTGGAGATGGAAAAGGGTCAGGAACCAAAGAATGCTTATGGCCACAGAAAGTAAAATTGGAGAGGAAACGAATTCTCTCCTGGAGCCTCTAGAAGAACCAGCCCTTGATTTTTGCCCATTGGACTTGTTTCAACCTTCTAAAATTTAAAACAGTATGAACACAAATTTGTTTCCTTCATACCCTATGGTTTTAATTTATTACAACAGAATGTTATACATTTATCCAATAAATTTTTTTGTAGGAAACAAATTTAGCCTCTCAGTTCATTCTATTAGCATCCCTTGAGTAAAGAATTTTGTGTTGAAATCCTACCCTAAGTAGACAGAAAAAAATCACAAGTCAGTTTGGGGATTTTACTTCATTTGCTGATCTAATGAATTCTCCATGGCATAAAAATAAATGTGTTTCTGACTTTGAGGCCTTGGTGCATTAAGATAGGAAATGTAATTCATTACTAAAATTAAGATCCACCATACTTTAAATCTTTGTGTCTAAATGTCTACATCTTTTAGTTTCATTTTAACTTAACCTTTCTTTTAATTTTTATTCTCTCCAAAAATTCTGTCAAGTTCCTTTTCAACATTAAAAATAAAATTATTTTTTAAATTTATTTATTTAAATTTATTTAAAGTATACACTACACTGGTTAGACATCTATATAGTTCATAAAACAGTTCCCCCAATTGCTCCCTCCCTCCTCTGGCCCTCACCCTAGCCATCATATTAATGTTAGCTGCATTTCCTCTGCCATGCTCCCCATCCCCGTGATGAACTATCAAGTACTAATTTGTACTTTTTTAACCCTTCACCCCATTCTCCCAGACCCCAACTCTGGTCCGCTCTGTCCATCACCAAATTGTCCACTATGTTTATGAGTGTTTTTGATTAGTTTGTTCTTTTTGTTCCTTGATTCCATATATAAATGAAATCATATGGTATTTATCTTTCTCTGTCTGACTTATTTCACTCAGCATAATAACCTCTAGGTCCACCCCTGTCATTGCAAATGGTAAAATTTCATTTTTTTAATGGTTGAGTATTACTCCATTTTATATATGAACCATAATTTCTTTATCCAATTGTCTATTGATAGGCATTAAGGTTGCTTCCATATCTTGGTTCTTGTAAATTGTGCTGCCATGAATATTGGAGGGCATAGATCTTTACGAATTACTATTTTGGTTTTCTTTGGATAAATACACAGAAGTGCAATTGCTGGGTCAAAAGGTATATCCATTTTTAATTTTTTGAGAAACCTCCATACTGTTTTTCATAGCAGCTGTACAAATTTACTATCCCACCAACAATATATGAGGGTTCCCTTTTCTTCACATCCTTACCAACACTTGTTGTTTTTTGATTTATTGATGATAGTCATTCTGACAGGTGTGTGGTGATATCTCATTGTGGTTTTAATTTGCATTTCTCTGATGGTTAGCGACCTCGAGCATCTTTTTTAGCAATCTATATTTCCTCTTTGGAGAAGCATCTGTCTTGTGCCCATTTTTTAATTGGATTGTTTGTTTTTTATTGTTGTTGAGTTGTATGAGTTCTTTATATATTTTGGATATTAACCAGATGTATCATTAGCGAATATCTTCTCCCAGTCGGTTGTCTTTTTTGTTTTGTTAATGGTTTCCTTTGCTGTACAAAAACTTTTTAGTTTGATGTACTCCCATTTGTTTATTTTTGTTTTGTTTGTTTCCATTGCCCAAGGAGATATATCTGAAAGGAAATTCCTGTTAGTAATATCAAAGTTTACTGCCTATATTTTCTTCCAGAAGTTTTATGGTTTGGGTTCTTACGTTTAAGTCTTTAATCCATTTTGAGTGAATTCTTGTATACAGTGTAAGAAGATGGTCCAGCTTCTTTTTATTTTACATGCATCTGTCCAATTTTTCCAACACCATTTATTGAAAAGACCGTCTTTACTCCATTGTATATTCTTACCTCTTTTGTGAGCATATAGGCGTGGATTTATTCTGGGCTCTCTATTCTGTTCCACTGATCAATGTGTCCATTTTTATGTGAGTGCCATGCTGTTTTGGTTACTGTAGCCTTATGGTATAGTTTGATATCAGTTAGTGTGATCCTTCCAACTTTGTTCTTCTTTCTCAAGATTGCTGTGGCTATTTGGGGTTTTTTATGGCTCCATATGAATTTTAGGATTATCTATTCTTGCTCTCTGAAAAATGCTATTGGTAAGTTAATAAGGATTGCATTGAATCTACATATTGCTTTGGATAGTGTAAAAATGACATTATTGATGAGTCTGTGTTGTGCATATGCGTGTGTTTACTTGAAAAGAAGGCAGGTAAAAAGGTATACATGTGTATATGTACATACACTGCTTACCTGAGGAAGAGATCTTAGACTCATCAAATATTTCCAAACATTTTATTTACTCCCAAAAACATTCATCTGAATTAGGTTTCTCATTTCACATCACCATCAGAAATAAAGAAACAGAGTATCAGAATGACTACATTTTTTACAATTATATAACAAAGCAATTAAACAGTTGTGCACCTTCTTGAATTACCTATATACATATATGTGTGTGTATATATACTCATGCAATATGTATTCTTAATTTTCATATGGCTCCTTTAATTCAGCAATTTAT
>NW_011889679.1:27057-28638 GCF_000151845.1 Pteropus vampyrus
AGGTTTGGAATACGGTGCTTGGAGCTGAGATATCTGGCATGCAGGAGAGTCATAGAGAATGAGTAATGAAAGCAGGATTCACTTGACTTCCATCCTGGACAGAGAATGGAACAGAGAATCAGCAGGAAAAATGTCCAGTCTGTCCAGAACACTGTCCCACAGGGAAATCGGGCTCAGAGGTGAGAGCAACAGTGGAATCTGTGTCTGATGAGCAGATGAAGAGAGCTGAAAATATCTCCTCTGCTGCAACCCCATGGAGTGTGCACAGTTGTTGCTTTTGACTCCTAAGCTGCCTCAGAGACCAATGCTTCACTCCTTCCTGTTGTCTTATCTGGGGACAGAGCTTCGGTCTCCATCATCAACCAAACAGGGAGGAATCGAGAGTTCCACACTGAGTCCTCCCTTTCAGAGACCCCATCCAGGTGAGTCTGGTAGCCCAGCAGCTAGTTCAGGAGTGGGTCAGAGAGGATGAGAGTCACATGAGAGCCCAATCAGCCCAGTCAGAGACAAGAGATCTCTGTATTCTTGGTTAAGTAATTAATTTGTAATTAATTAATGTTAATGTGTTATTAGCCATGTGTCGGTGTGAATCGACACTACAAGGGCCATAGTTTACAAGTAAGTGATAGGCATAGATGTACAGTTGGGTAACACTGTAGAGTGAGTGAGATGCATAAAATGGATGCAGAAAACACATCTGAGTAGTTTTGTTGGTCGGAGAGTAGGAAATTGTCAAATGTGGAAGACAACGCAGTGCAGTCAGATTGTTTGCATTAAATTTCTGTGATGGGCTTATTTGAGCACTTCTTGTAGTCACTGAAAAATTCCAGATTAGTGGAAACAGAAACGATCTTGCAGCAGCCATTCGTGAGGCATGCATTGCAGTATATTCTCTCCTGCTGGTTATTCATGTAGAAAATAATTATGTAATGAATCTAAAAAGTTCTTTTTTTCCAAATAGTTTTATTTGGAATTATTTCACTACTGGTGAGGGTGCCATATTTTGGGGTTTGTTACCTTTACTTTCTCTTTTGGAAAAGTTAGTAGGAATTCCTGTTTCACATTCAGCCTTTTCTCCCAGTGGTGTTGTCTTCTATATATGTATTGAAAAATTTTGACATGCATGTGGAGGATAAAAACAGAGGAAGGACCCACTTCTAGCAAAGACTATAAGATGATGAAAAACAAAAGTTTTTGCAGTTCAGTGAGGCAGAAATTAAGGTGACTGGTTGTACCTTAAATTTTAATGCATCAAGGTATGGTAGCCAGATCATGTTTACATTTATGCAATGATGACGTCACTGTACCAGTTGATTGCTATTTAAAATTTCTTTTTTCTTCATGTGGATTCTCATCATAAAATTCTCTTGCCCAAGGACACAATGAATGGAGTTCATTCAGTTCATTCAGCTCAGTTCCTTCAGCAAATTTTATTGAATAAATGTCTATATTAGATTTTACCACTGCTGTAAAATATTCCCACACGAGTTGTTTAAAACAAGCAAATATATGCTCTCACAGTTCTGGTGTCAGACATGTCAATGTGTCTCAATGTCTAAACTCAAGATGTCTGCAGGGTTG
>NW_011889680.1:0-4495 GCF_000151845.1 Pteropus vampyrus
TACATATGTCTAAAATTTCTCAGTGAAGAATGTAGGAAAATCATGAACACTCAGAGATGGTTTCCCATTTATTTTAATTTCTACTAGAGGTTTTCATATTCCTGAAATATCAAGACAATAACACACTATTTCGAGACTTCGTGTACAATATTGTAGAACACCGTCATTATTGGAGTATGTTAGATAATAAACCTTATTCTCATTCTACTGTGAGGTACTGGCTAGCCCTCTGGGATATAGTATATTGTTAATGGGTGTGTGACTGCTAGACATCCTCTGAATTGTGTGGTTTCCAGTACTTATATATTTTCTTAGAATAGAGGAAAACACACGTTAAAATTGGTGACTAAGATTTATCAACTCGTATATGTCGCATTGTATATAATCCACACCCATTTCTAGAAAATGAAAATTATTATCTCCACTTTACAAAGACATGATGAGAAAAGGTTAAGTGATTTTCCAAAAATGACACTTTCAGTAATGAAAAGTTGAAGATTCAGTCTCTCATCTTTACCTCCGAAATGTTCCTTCAACATTTCAGTTTGATATACTGGAACCATACAGAGAATCAAGTAAAAGCCAACTTGTGAAGTGGGCCAGCATAGATTCTGTGAGATATTACCGATAATGGGATAAACGCTATCCTTTTTCCATTCATTGATGTAATAATCCTTTGCACTTTAACAATCCATCTTTTTGTTTTTTAATTACATCAATGTTTTTAGAATATAGAAGATCCAGGGAAGCCAAATTTCATTTAACAATTAGTAGAATAGAAACTCAGAAAAAGCACAAAGTTGGAAACAGGATCTGAAACATTTACCTTTTACTCTAGGGGTCATTCCTGGACATCCTATCACAACACTCCATCAATCAGCAGTTTTAGAAGAAGGAAGAGGACAAAAGAAGAGAACCAGAGCAAGTGTACACACACATATGAATGCCAGTGGAAGAGAAGGGAGAGTAAGATGGGAGTAAATGGTAGAAGAGGCATGAGGAAATTTCAAGCTTGAGTTCAATTGATGATCATTCAAAATAAATCACTCTTTTCCTTTACTTCACATCTCACCTACTGATCTAGTGTTGAAGGCTGCAGAGGTACTATCAAATCATTTGAAAAAAATCAGGTTATACACAGTGTGTTTTTGGAATTAAAGGAATTAAGTTGTCTTTCATGATTAAGCATCACTTGTATAATTAAAATTTTAAAAAATAGCAGACCAGTTCTTTGAGTTTTTCAAGTCTTTACACTGCAGGCAATTATACTTTTTTATAAAATCTAAGGAGTCAACAGATGAGGGTCGGTCTAATTTACATTATGTAAACTACCTTATTGTAAATAAAAATAACTGTAAAATTTCATTGAAAACTGTATTTGTAATCTTCCTTTGAAACAAATGAGTAGTTAAATTTCAAAAGAAAATTTTGGTAAATATTTATGTTGTGGAACTTGGTATTTTTAACAAAATAGCTCTGATTTTCAGGACTAGAAATATGTTTAGTACTCATATATGAATATAATACAACTGAGTTTCATTACTGTGATTTGAATGTAAATCTAAGAATAATAACAATTTACCTAATGCACACATGTATCCTTATATGTGCCCCATTATGCATGTAGAGGTGAGAAGGAGTAGCGAATTCATGAATTATTCTCTCAAAAATTTGTGACGCCTAAATGCTAACTATTAGTTTAATGCCTGATTCTTGAATATTGTTACTAATATTTCATGACTAACTTTTGCCTCTTCAGTGTGAAATACAGGCTCATGTATTTATAACTTGGTTTTATTTATTAATATGACTGTTAATGGCCTATAATCAATTGCTAGTCCTTTAGCTATGCAGATAAGATTATTATATAAATTAAGGTTAATTAATTGTTTAAAGGTTCATCCTTACTTCAGAATTAGCTGCCCTATGGTTTTGAGCTGTACCACATATCATATGAATGAGGATAATAAACAGTATAAATTGAATTGATTAAAAAAATATTTCATTGTGATTTCTATACCAAGAAGATATTAATGAAGTCATTTGCAAAGTAAGTTTTATATTATGTTGTAACTGAATTTAATATTTGTATAAAAATTAATAATAAAATAGAAAAAGTTTAGAATTCATCTCCAAAATTTGACATCAGCAGCATTTAAAACATTTAAATATTTTAGCACATTACATCTTAAACATAAATAAAATTATGGAGGCTGTTACAAGGAACCTCCCCATATCAACTACCCAGCTCCATCATTATCGAGTCCTGGGAAATCTTTTTTTCTATACTTCCCATTGCTCCCTCATTACATTCTTTTGAAGCAGAGCAGAGACATAATATTTCACCCGTAAATATTTTAATATGTATGTTTTAAATATAAAGACTGCAAAAACTTAATCACAATACATTTCTTACTTCCCTCCAAATTAACAAAAAGTCCTTCATATCAACAAATATCCTGTCACTGTTTATATTAAAATTTTATTCACATCACTATCCAAATAAGGTCCATCCATATGTTGCAACGGGTTTAGAGGTCTTTTAAGTCTTTTTAACCTATAGGCTTCAGCACTGTCACGTCTTTTTATTCACCTTGTTCAAAACACCATATTTCTGAAGTCTGGATACTGATGACTATATGTTCAGTGGCTCATTTCATATTTTTCTGTCTCCTCTATTTCCTATAAATCAATATTTAGATCTACAGTCCTGATTAGATCCAGGTTTTTGTTGTTGTTTTTAGAAATAAATCATAGGTGATACAGTATTTCCCTTATCCTCAGGGTATATACTTTCCAAAACCCTCGGTAGTTGCTTGAAACCTCAGATAACACTTAATCCCATATGTACTATGTTCTTTTCCTATACATATATACCTATGATTAAGTTTAACTGATAAATTAGCACAGTAAGGAAGTAATAAGGATAACTAACAATAAAATAGAACAATTATAATAGTTATGTGAATGTGCTTACCCATTTCAGGGGATCTCTTGCTGATGACTTCATATAGCCTCAGTATTTTCTGATGCAACACATTGCTGTCCATTGGAACACATTTTCTTTTCATGCCTTCTGACCACAAATTTAATGTCTTTTCCCATCTTAACTAAACACATGTCAAGCACTGTGACCATAACTTTCAGCATGAGGTGCAACAGAGCAAATCTAGCACATATTTCTCTTTCCTTCTTCGCAATTTCATGGATAGAAGATTTATTCTTATTGTATATTTCAGCATGTAGTTTGTTTTCTTTCATTATATGGCGGGGACCTTGTACCTTTTTGCTTAAAGATAGTACTTTATGGCTTCTCTTTCGCATATCCGAATTGCTAGCATCACTACAATTGTACTTTGGGGCCATCATTAAGTAAAAAAGGGTAACTAGAACACAAGCACCTTGATACCAGGGAGGTTGATCTGAAAACCCACAGGGCTACTAAGTGACTAATGCACAGGGAGTGTATACAGCGTGGAGACACTAGGCAAAGGGTTGATTCACATCCCGGGTGGGATGGAGGGGGATAAATTTCATCATGCTTCTCAGAATAATGTGCAATTTGAAACTTATGAATTGACAATTGAATTGTTTATGTCTGAAATTTTCCGCATCATGTTTTTAGATGACAGTAACTGAAACCATTTAAAGTAAACCCAACATGAGGGGGGACTACTTTATGTACTATTTCTTTAAGGAGGTACACCAAATCTCTTTGACTCTCCTTTGTGATAGTAGCATCCACTGATAGTCATTTCCTACCTATTAATTTCTTTCAGTTCTTCTGTATTTATTAGCTAAAATATTTCTATAAAGAGTAACCTATCCATATAAAATATTTGGTTACCCGGAAGTCCTGCTCCCATAGTAATGATAAGGGAAAAGTATATTTCTTTTCTTTACGTCATTGGACTTCAAAATAATAAGTTGATTCACTTTCATACTCCAAATGTGACCACTGAGATAAATAGATTTGGTTTTATGAGCCATCTCAATTTTTTTGAAGGTACTCAATTCTGCAGTTTTAGTTTAAAAGGAGAAAGAGACAACAATGCTAGCAAAAAGGTGGGCAGTACTCCAATAGGTAAACAAATGGATGTGACTGTGCTCCAATAAAATGTTACTTACTAAAACAAGCGTGGGCTGGACTTGACCAAGGGACTGTAGTTTGCTGACACTTGTTCTAATCCTTACTTTTAATTTATGTAATACGCTTTGCATCCTTTCTTATTTTATTTTGGCTATTGTTTGCATATTTGCTACTGTGAGCAATGCTTCTGCTTCATCTCTACCTTTCCCACACATCTAATTTGAAGTGACATTGTTTTCTCACTGTTAATATTGATAATATAATCAGTCACATAGTTATTTGTATCTTATGCTCTAGTAGACTCCTCAGAGCAGGCTCAAAGGTTCAGCATTTCCTGTGTTCATACACATTACTTAGAGTTATCTGAGGTTCTCGTAATTGAACCTAAACTTGGCTAAATATTTT
>NW_011889680.1:4889-7841 GCF_000151845.1 Pteropus vampyrus
AAAAAAAAATAGCTTCATTTTCTTAGAGCCATTATTTTCTTTGCTATTTTCTTTTTACTTTGTGACTACGATCATGATTCTTTTCTATCATTCATGTTTAAATAAAATTCGCATTTACATTCTCTTAAAATTGAAGGTGTGCTAGGATAGCTTTTGTAATTCACAGCCCTAGAATACCTGTTTTAACACTTTTATAGTGTTCACAATATATATCTTTTTATTTTTGAAAATCACTTGCATTTTTCTGTGCTGCCACTTTAATTGGGGAAATTTTCTTTTCTTTTTTGCCCTATTGTATCTGTCCTGCTAAATTTCTATTCTGCTCTCAGTGTTTTCTCTTCAGTGTGGACTTTTGTGCTGCGACTGCTTTGCTATTAGTAAATTTTTTATTTAGTGCAGCTGGACAACTTTGAGGTTCACTGGTTCTCATGACCAACAGAAATCCATATTCTTCCCTGAACATCCTTAAAAGTAGTTGTCATCATACTTGCGGATATTTTAGAGATTTTGTTTATGTCAGTTGTTTTCCATAGCCACTCACATTCTGTGATTTGGAAGTTGGATTACTGCTTTATTTAATTGTAGCTATTATCTGTGGGGTTTTGTTTTAATGCTATGTTTCTCTATTTAAAATAGGTTTTAAGTGAGGAGGAGACATAGAACCAGGAGATTTCTACAGAAATAACTCTACAGGTTAATAAATTAGCCCACTAAAGGTGCATAGACATTGATGAAAGACAAGAGATATCTGGACAGTAATGAAGGACTTTATTCCAACAAAAAATACTGGTAGGTTTATTGGCATACTAATCAGCATAGGGATGCAGCTCTCCCTAAGCCCCAAAGTTCACAGGCAAATTGTAGAGAAAGAAAAAATACCTGCTCATGAGTGAAGTACAGCGCAAAAGAACTCTAAACTTGGAGATTCTGCCACTGTGATAGCAAGCGATAGCAAGTCTTTGTCAAATGGGAGATCCGGTAAATGCTAGACTATGTGATGCATTCCTGCAAATATTATCTCATTTTTCAGAATTGCCAGGTGCATAGACTGTCCTATGTCCCAGGTAAAAAATGGTCCGGGCATTATCACTTTGGCACATTAAGCAAGATATATAAGACTACAAAAGTCCCAAGGTTTACTGTCTCCCAATACTTGGTTATCCAAATCTCGGTCTGTTAGTAATAATGGAAGATTCTGGTGATTCGAATATTACTTTGTCACCTTAATCAATTTTCTCAAATTCCTAAATGCAAACTTTAACCTAAGGATATTTGAAATACTTATTGAATCCGTGGAATTGTTTCACAGTCGATGAATTTGAGAGAATGGGAATTATGCAGCACTCTGATTTTAAAACTGTGTTAGCTGTTACCAAGTTTAGGATTAAGGATTCACTCGATTGTATTAAATTTTTTAATCAGGGCTTCTAGATACAATTTTTTCCTTCCCCAACAACTGGCTTTTATCTTTTAAACTCCATTGGTCATATTTGGAACTAGTGAGTAACATAATAAATACATGATGAACTGAATAAATGAATTATGAATAAAATAATCCGAGTTAACAGATAGCACTTTTAAATTTTCCAAGAATTGATAAATAAACATAGAATGGCTAAGTAATTTCAGACAACTCGTTCATTAGACTACTACTAAAATAAAAGTAATAAAATAAAGAGAAAGTGTATTCCAATAAGTCACAAATACAATATCTCTCCTGTGTTGTTCTTGTCATTGCTGTTGTTATTTTCTATTCAACAAACTCTAGGCTTAGCACATCACTGCTTATCGGTTGGAACCTACAGAAAGAGCTGGCGTAGAAGAGCGAACAACTAACAAGTGAGTGATCAGTGAGGCTTTTCAAATGGGCTGACCTTGAGCTGTATTCTGAAAAAATAGAAAAACTTTGAAAGGACAGTTGCAAACACAGTAAGCATGTACTAGAAAGAAATGATAAAGTATTAAATTAGAGCTTTAGACAAAAGTGCCAAGATAAACTAAACCTAAAATTACAAAGAACTGTACAAGAAACAGATACAGATCATCAAAGATACTTAAAATCAGAACAAACAGAACAATTAGTCATTCTAACCCCGTATTCCCAAGGTGAATACAAAAGGTCAAGTGAATGACTTTAGAAGTGATTTTGTGTAAAATATTCTTTTGGGGAAAACAAGTTATAAAGTATTTGCATTCTCTTTCTCATCTCCCCCTCCCCAGATGTGCAAGCCCCCAGAAAAAGGGATTGTGAGGATACATACTTTCTTCTCAATTGTAATGTTAGCAACCGGAATATGACCACTGGTCCCTATGATTCTGAGAGCACAGTGAATTCATGTCTGAGACCTGTTAGGTAGTCCAGAGTATAAACTATAGAGCTGAAAAGCTGTTCTGATGGCTGGAGCAGAGGGGCTTCACAGCTACTTTAAAAGAAGCCAGTACTCATAGAATTATGCAGGCAAAGAGCCGGTGAATGTTTCCCAAGGTCCAGATTTGAGACACATGCGAATGCTAGATTTTCGTGGATCCTTTTTAGCAGGATCGCCTGGAGGAGCGATGAAAATGCAAACATCAAAAGCTGGAGATGAATTGCTGAATTTCTCCTGAAGTGATAACATGGAAGTAAATGAAACGTGCTGCCCAAATCAAGTTGCGGCAGGAGTGCACTCCAGTGCTGAAAGTGTCCCATGGACGATGACTCTTTTGAAAACAGCTCTGACTCAAAGCATGTTCAACCACTTCATAATAATAATATTTAATTTGGAGCTTTCCTTCCTACCTTACCGATCTTTTTTCCTCTGTCTCCAACTGCAAATGATGGCGACCTGAGTGTTAAAAAAGCAGCTTCTAGTAAACTGACACGGAGGTGAGGAATAGAGAAAAAGGAATTCTTTTACAACCTCTTCTCTAAAGGCAGTAGACTTTCCAAGAACACATCTTAGCTGGGAAAAG
>NW_011889680.1:7891-12968 GCF_000151845.1 Pteropus vampyrus
GGTGAGGAATAGAGAAAAAGGAATTCTTTTACAACCTCTTCTCTAAAGGCAGTAGACTTTCCAAGAACACATCTTAGCTGGGAAAAGAGAAAAAAATTACCATGAAATGAATTTTGAAATTTTGACTGATATATTGAATTAGAGAATCTTTTATTTTTGAAACTTATCATGATCATAGTAATTTCTATTAACTACAACCACATTTATAAGAACTCATGAGGATTCTTCAGCTTTCACTCAACAGCAGAAGAAATAACTATCTCAAATCAGTAGATTGCAGGACATTGTAGAAAAAAAAATAGACTTTATGGCTATATTTCAGAAGTCCATATTAAGCATACTGCTCTTTCAGTGTGGCTGGAGAGCAGAATACATTTGAAACATTTGTAATGAATTTAAACTCCATGAGGGAAGAGTTTTTGTCTATGTGTCTTTATATACCCCAATAGCTGAAAATTCACAGCACATGAATATACTCAACAAAGCCTTGTCCAGTGAAATAGTGTGTCTGGAAATTTAAGGCCAGATTATGAAGGGATTTGAACATCAGGCTAATAGTATGCAAATATGTAACATATATACCACCTATACTTCCTATGCCATAGCAGACTTGTCACTTTTTCATTGTCATAATTTAGGTAGTCATTAAAGCAGATGGAGCCAGTGCGATATCTTCATTATGGAATATGTTTAGGAGCTTCCTCCCAGTGCTTGATATTATAGGGATTCTGAGGAGTTTTAGAGGACTTCTCTCCTTCCACATTTATAGCTGGAAGGTAAAGGTTGATTTCTCAGTCCTTTGCCACAAACTCTCTGTTCTTCCAGAATCCCAGTTTTTACTTCTCTTCTGCTGTTCGCATTTTGTCAAGTATCCATAATTTCTTCTTTGGCTCTCATGGTTTTTTGGCCCCCATTAGTTTTGATCAAATAATTATCTTCATTTTATGAATTTAACATAAATGTGAATGAATTTATGTTTTGAATACGTTATTTCAAAATTATGACTCCTCTTTTGTTCCTGTCTTTGATCTCTGATTCCCTAGACTAACTCAGCTTCTTCTGGGTTCAGTACAGAATATAATTGACCATGAAAAGTCTTCAAGGAATTTGTGTTCAGAAGAAACTTATATCAATATTACTGCCACAAAATCATCCACATCCTCATATTTGATGTTGCACAAAAGCAACAATATGCATCTTTATAGGTCAGTTTGATATTGAGTGCTACAATTGAAGTGCAGGTTTTCTTATACGGTAAATGATAATTATCACCAAATGTGGAAGAAAAAACCTGTAGCTTTATAAAAATATGTCATTGTGTATTGCTTCAATAACTAGCCTTTCAATCAGAGATAAAAGACAGCACAATTCAGATACACCTTAAACTGATGATAGAACAACTCCAATGCTATAGATTTCATTTTGTGGTTTTGCTTTAGGGTATAACCTGTAATACGTTTCATTTTGTTGCCTTTTCTAATTCAAAACAGAAGGTCTGTGACAAATAATGCTAATGACTCTTTACCCATGATTCACTGACATACATAAGCATTCTTCATATAACTTGAATAACAACATTGCAGAATTTTATGTTATTTTTTCAGTCCTACTATCCTAGGTATGTTCAAGGACTTCTATTTCTAACATAAGCATATGGCCACAGTTTTAGAAACTCTATTCAAGCTTTATTACTTTAAAACTTAGAGATTACTTTATGACAACTGATACCATGATGTTCTTTGTGATATTTTCGTCTCAAACATTCTAAACATCTTATATACCCAGTTGAAAAATTACATGTTTAATACAACAAATCTATCTATCCAAGAAAATGATTCCATTGTGAGAAATAGCTTTGTTGAAAATTAAATTTTAAAATGGCTATGGAATTTTGTTAATATACTTATGAATCCCAAAACATTAAGGCCATATTCTTCCTAAAATTGATTTGCTGAATATGTGACAATGATATATGGTTTACCTTTATTAATTTATGGATTATAACACATATTTCTTTAAGTATAATATGAAGGAAAATCATGTTTCATGAGGAAAACATTTTATATGACTTCCATGTACAATTAAATTTAAAATATTTTAGAGTCAAGGAATGAATAAACTGGTTCCCCTTAACTTATTCTAAGAGTAAAGAATGGGGCCAAATCTTAGGCGTTATATATTTCTTTTCATTTTTAGGAACATCTGTTTAATTAATAAAGTCAATAATTTAAATTTTTTCTTAGCCATGTTTGTTCGAGTTTAATTTGGGATTCAAAATAGAGTTTATTCTCTGGTTCGCAGATATTTTTGCAGCCTTCTATTCTGTTTCAGAGACCAGTCACATTTGATTGATAATAAAGCCCCAGAACAATGCAATCAGAAACTCTCATTTTTGAAGGATTTTTAGAATTTTTTCAATTACACTTGACATACAACATTATATTTGTTTCAGGTTACTACATACTGATTAGGTATTTATATAATGTACGAAGCGATCACCCCAATAAATCTAGTACCCCTCTCACACGTATGTGGGCGAGACCTGACTGGCCCAAGGTCTGGCTGTGATCCAAGGTCTGGCTGTGATCCAGGCCCATGGCTAGGGATAGGACCCCAGACTTAGAAAATACAAAAACATAATTCAGCTTATTGTATCACGCATGTGTGGCTATATGTCACTTTTGTACCCTGCTATGTGAGGAGACATGCATTCCCCTGGAGAATAGAAAGAAAAGGAGAAAGAAGGGGAGAGCAGAAGGGGAGCACAAGAAAGAGGAGCAGGAGAAGTGCGTGCAAGACTACATGCCTCATACAATAGACTGCACTCCCCAATAGAACTACACTTCCTGACAGAAGTGTGCTCTACACAATAAAGTTGGTGCCTGCCGTTTCATCTTCACGTCTGAGTCTTGTGCATTTTCCAACTGGGCCTCACACCACTGAACCTTCCCTTCCGGGTTATCAGTATCCCTGACCCTGACAACATACATAATTATTACAATACTATTGACTATATTCTCTTTGCTATCCTTTACATCCCCGTGACTATTTTGTAAATGTCAATTTGTACTTGTTGATCACTTTGCTCCATACACCCATCCCCACAACACCTCCTTCCATTTGGCAACCATAAAAATGTTTTTTGTATCTATGAGCCTGTTCTGTCACATGAGTTAATTTTTTTTTTTTTTTAGATTTCATATATAAGTGAAATCATATAATGTACGAAGCGATCACCCCAATAAATCTAGTACCCCTCTGTCTGAGCTATTTTACTAGGTATAATACCCTCTAGGTCCATGCATGGTAGAAAACTCCCATTTCAATAGGGGCAAACTATGCTATATTAAATATGAGGGGGAAACCACATAAAATAGAACTAGAGCCTCCTGGGTCCAATGCGAGGCTAGATTCTGGGTGCCAAGGTCTCCACTATACTTCCTGAAAATAAAAGCAATGATTGGCTGTGCTTCCAGGCTCTCCAATCAAATTACTTACAAAAGAGTTCAGGCATTGATCCAGGTTTCTTAATGCTCAAATTATGTTATATTACCAGGGGAAAGTTTTAGTGCTCTAAGGAATGATTACCTTTCGATATTTGTATAAAAGAAAAATTAGTGAAGTGGAACCAGTTTGTGCTGAATGTACTGTTATGATGACATGGGTTGATGTCTTCGGCCCAATTTCATGTGTAAATACTTTAAAAAGAGGGCAATCTTGCAACCGTGCACCGAGTCCTCCATTCTTCCTCCTCCTAGGAGAAGACAGCTTGATTCAGTAGGCCAAGTTGTCCACAATAGTTTCAGGTAACAGGCGACATGCTGGGGCTTTGTCGGCCTACGTCTTCAAATGAATATGGTTACCAATTGGATGATCTTGCCATTGTGGCCTTGAGTTTAACTGCTTCTTATTAGGTGCTCCAGGTTTGGTTCTGATTTCCACAGTCTCTGTTTCATTTTTCCTTCCCTAAAAAAGGCTTTTGCTTTGAGCCAAGGGACCAGGCATGATTAGTTCACAGAAAACAGGCTTGAAATTTGGGCTCACGCAACTATGTCAGTCTATGTAGGAGGAAGTCATAAGAAAGGCTGTGGACTAAATTCTCAGCTCTGCATCCTGAAAATAGAGAAAAGGATTGGAACTGCATAACCAAGGTCAGTACCCTGGTTCTTAATTGGTAATACAGGCAGGAGACAAGATCCTTGGTTTCTAGACAAGACTCACATTGTATGAGGACAGGCTTTCCCTTTAGATTAAGTTCTCCTATCTACTACTTTTCAGAGAGAACAGGCTTATTGCTTTGGGTCCCAGTCTCCTTGCTACCTTCTCTTAGGAAGAGACAGGCCTTGTGCCTTGAGCCTCTATCAACAACCCATTTCATCATAAGGGAGGATGATGTAGTGCTCCTTTTGTAGTGACAAGTGCATATCACTGAGAAAATTCAGGTCAATACTGAGAAGTCATTAATCTACGTGGATCAGGAGGTGGCCGAGACAGCCTCCTAGTTGTCCTCCAGTCGAATGTCGTGTCTATTATACAAATCTAAATCTAAGTCAACGGAACATGTGGGCAGTCAATAATCTTTCCTTTGCATCTAGTTTGGTATATTTGTTAGGAAAACTGCCTTATGTTCCTAGATATCACAGTCACATATTGGCAGACTTGATAATTGAGCCTGAGTGGGCTGTGAGGCACGGACTAGGTAGACATGGAAACAATAGCCGTAATTTTTTCTGTATTGTAGGAAATATGCTGAGTCATTGTGAGGATTCCACTTGATGGCGGAAAGAAAGGCTACATCAGAATTTCTCTATATCAATCCTCTGACTACAAATTCCGAGAGGGACTGGTAACCATCAAGGAAAGGAAACTGAGATACTGACATTGAGGCTGTTTTATCAACGTGTACGAAGAGGCTTATTTTAAATCAGCAGAGTAAAGTGAGCTGGAAGTTGCCGGGAAATCTCGTGTCAAGATTTAGGACCTCTCGCGATATTCACTAGGCTACACTGTGGGATTCACGTGACCATCAAGAGACAGGCCTGAGGGCAACACACGGAGTCATGAGATATTGGGTTGA
>NW_011889680.1:13146-21214 GCF_000151845.1 Pteropus vampyrus
CTGAGAAAATGATAGTGTCTCTATAACATAGCCACCTAACGGCCCTTCAATCGAAAGTTCATGTCTGCGTGAGAAGGTTCGCATGAGTACAGTGGCATAGGTGAAGAAGCAATTGCTGTAGAAAACTGGCCTTAGGTTTTATCTATGGTCAGGCAACCTGCTTGAACGCAATGGAAGCTGATGTCGAACATTAACTGCGTTAATATTTGGTGGCTGAGTCTGCTTGACGACACTTCTTTAGAGCGATGTAAACTGTAAGTGCCACTTGCCTGTATTATAGCCAAAATGTTGTGACATTGTGAGTATAACTCTGACCGTCTTCCTGTGGGACTCCTGCGATTTTCATTCATGCGGATCGTTGGTCTCTTCGAGGACAGAGAATTGCTTAAAGGCTAATGACTCAATTCTGAATATTAAAAATGATAGTTTATGAGACCAGTTTCAAAAACTTTGGTTGAAAATGTGGGAAGAGGAATAAGGTGGAAATCACCTGGAAATCACTTAGAAATCACTTGGGAATCACGAAGAAATCAAGTAATCACCTGGTGGCGTTCACACAAGGATCAAGGAAAACCCCACATGAATCTAGTATCTGTCAAGTTACCAGTCTTGCTCTGTGGCCATAGGTTAATATGTTACGTTGTAGAATAAACCTGTCTTAGAGCATGCATCCTATTGCAAAGAGTTTACCTTATATATGAGATGGGCATAGTGCTGTGTTTACAAACCTCCACCCGACTTACCCTAGTTCCAGCAGACAACTGGGTCCTTGTGTGCCAAGGTCTCCACTCTATTTCCTGAAAATAACAGCAACGATTGGCTGTGCTTCCAAGCTCTTCAAATGAGTAACTTACAAAAACAGTCCAAGCTTTGATCCAGGTTTGTTAATGCCCAAACTCTGTTCTATTACCAGTGGAAAGGCTTCGTGCTTTAAGTTATGGTCACCTATCTTTAATTGTATATAAGAAAAATTAGTGAAATGATGAGTGCATATCATTGAGAAAATTCACATCAAAACTGAGAAATCATTAGTATGCGTGGAACAGAAAGTGACTGAGACAGACTTCATACTGACCTCCAATCGAATGTCATGCCCACGTTAAAATCTGATGTGAGGTCAACGGTATATGCGGGCAGTCAATGATCTTGAATTTGCCTCTATTTTTATCTGTTTCTCAGGAAAAATGCCTATGTGAGTAGAAGCAGAAGTCGCACATTGGCTGCGTTCATAATTGAGCCTGAGTGTGCTGTGAGGAAGTGAATGGATAGCAGTGAAACCATAGCTGCCATATAGCTTTATTGTAGGAAAAATCCTGAGTCATTGTGAGGGTACCTCTTCATTGCAAAAAGAACAGCTGCTTAAGACTTTCTCTGTATCAAACCACAGACTAAAAATCTGCGAAAGACTGGCTTAAGCGATATGGGAAAAAATCTGAGATACCGACATTGAGGCAATTTCTTCAACATGTTCTGAAAAGGGTTGTGTTAGCCTAGCAGAGGTGATGAAGTGGAAGTCACCTGCAAATCTCGTACCGAGAATTAGGAAATCTCACGATACTCAAGAGGATTCCCTGCTTGATTCGTGTGACCAAGAAGCGACAGTCCTGAGGGAAACACATGAAAATCACGTGAAATGGGGGTGGTAGTGTGACGCTCACTTGTGTGTCACCCTTTGACATTTCTTGGTAAATATCACATGAGCACTGAAAAAAGGTTACCTGTGTAACATAGCAACCTAACAGCCCTTCAATCGAAAGGTCACATCTGCATGAGAAGGCTTGCTTGAGGACGGCAGCACATGCTAACACACACATGTCGTTAGGAAACTGCCCTGAGGTTTTGTCTCTGATCAGGCAACCTGCTTGTATACAATGGTCAACCACATGGAAATTAGAGGCTTGGAATTAGAGGCTGATTCCAAGACAAAGGTACCTTAGATCAGTGAAAACTCTAAGCGTCATTATGCTGTATTGTAGAAGAAATGCTGAGTCATTGTGAGCATAACCCTTAAAGGTTCTGGCGAGAGATCCACTCTATTCTTGAAAGTGAACCTTAGGCTACTACTGTCATGAAGAAATTGCTTAAAGACCCAATGCTGAAATATTAAAAATAAGAGTATATGAGATGTGTTTTGAAAACACTTGTTTCAGTATAGGGGAAGAGGAATAAGGTGGAAGTCACCTGATTATCACGTAGGAATCACCAGGGAATTACATGGAAGTAAGTGAATACCTGGAGGGATTCACGTGGGGATCAAGGAAGACCCTGCATGAATCTGGTGTCTACCAGGTGACTAGTCTTGTTGCTGTGGCTGTAAATTTTCACCTTACCTCTTACAGTGAATCAAGTATCATTGTAGGAAATGTATTGCACTCGAGTATATACTGTAAATGAAACTGGCGTGGTATTTTGTATTCAAACCTCTACCCATCTTAGTTCCAGCAGAGGACTGCGTCCTGGTCCATAAACTTCCCTCGATATTTTTTCCTATGAAGAAGGTCTTGTGACCGTGTGCCATGTCCTCTATCTAAAGATCCGTTAAGTAAAGTTAGGCTAGATTCTGTGTGCCAAGGTCTCCACTCTACTTCCTGGAAATAAAAGCAATGCTTGGCTGTGCTTCCAGGCTCTCCAATCAAATAACTTACAAAACAGTTCAGGCTTTGATCCAGGTTTCTTAGTGCCCAAACTATGTTCTATTACCAGGGGAAAGGCTTGGTGCAGCAAGGTATGGTCAACTTTCAGTAACTGTATAAAAAAAAATTGGTGACGTGGAACCATTTTGTGCTGAATGTACTGTTATGAGACACAGGTTGGTGTCATCGGCACAATTTTTATTGTAAATGCTTTTTAGGGAATACGGTCTTGGAATCATGCACCGAGTCAACCATTCTTCCTCCTTCTAGGAGATGACAGCTTTATTCGGTAGGCCACGGTGTCCACATTATTTTCAGGTACAGGTGCCACACTGGATGTTTGTGCACCTAGTTCTTCAGAGTGGATATTGTTACCAATTCGATGATATTGAATTTGAGGCCTTGAGTTTTACTCTTTCCCCATAGGTGGTCCAAGCTTGGTTCAGATTTCCACAGACTCCATTTTATTTTTTTCTTCCCTAAAAAAGGCTTTTGCTTTGAGTCAGGGCTCCAGGCAACATTTGGTCACAGAAAACAGGCCTGGAACTGGGGTTTATGCCACTATTTCAGTCTATGAGTTTCAGAGCTACTTCTTGGAAATAGGTGTAAGAATTGAAACCTCAAAACCAAGGTTAGCATGCTGATTCCTAATAGGAAATCAAGGCAGGAGACAAGGTCCTAGATTTATAGACAAGACTCAAATTACATGAGGACAGGCTGGCCCTTTAAATTAAGTTCTCCTATCTACTCTTTTTCAGAGAGGACAGTCTTAGTCCTTTCGGTCCTAGTCTCCCTTCTACCCTTTTTTTGAAAATACAGGTCTTGTGCCTTAGGCCTGTGTCACCAATCCATATCCTCGGAAGGGAGACTGATGGAGTGACAAGCGCATATCAGTGAGAAAATTCAAATCAACACTGAGATGTCATTAGTCTACGTGGAGTAGAAGGCGGCTGAGACAGCCTCCTAACTGTCCTCCAATCGAAGCCGTGTCAACATTACAAATCTAATATGAAGTCAACGATACATGCGGGCAGTCAGTGATGTTTCATACACCTCTAGTTTGGTCCACTTGTCAGGAACGCGGCCTTATATTCTTGGAGGCAATAGTCACATTTGGTGGCGTTGTTAATTGAGTCTGAGTGTCTCGTGAGGCAATGACTGGATAGTGGTGGATACAATAGCCGCCATATTTCTTTATTGTAGGAAAAATGCTGAGTCATTGAGAGGATACCACTTGATGGTGGAACGAATGGCTCTTCAGAATTTCTCTATACCAAAGTTCAGAGTTCAAATCCTGAAAGGGACTGGCTTAACCACTGAGGAAAGAAAATTGAGATTTTGACATTGAGGCTGTTCCATCAACGTAGTCTGAGGAGGATTATTTTAGCCTAGCAGAGAAAAGTGAGGTGGAAGTCGCTTGGAAATCTCATGACAAGAATTAGAGAATCTCTCGATACTCACGAGGCTTTTCTGCAGGTTTCACATGACCATGAAGAGACACACCTGAGAACATCACAGATAGTCACGTGATATTGTGTTGATGGTGTGGCACTAACTTTTGAGTTACACTTCTCCATTCCTTGGTAAAATTTAGATAACCCCTGAGAAAATGATAGTGTAACATAGCCACCTAACGGCCCTTCAATCGAAAGTTCATGTCTGCGTGGGAAGGTTCACTTGAGGACAGAGGCATAAGTTAACAGACAATTGTTGTTAGAAAACTGGCCTTAGGTTTCATCTGTGGTCAGGCAACCTGCTTGAACGCAATGGAATCTGCTGTCACACATTAACTGCGTTGATATTTGGAGGCTGAGTCTGCTTGTCGAAGCTACTTTAGTGCGGTGTAAAGTGTAAGCGCCATTTTGCTGTATTATACAAAAATGCCGCATCATTGTGAGTGTAACTCTGAACGGCTTTATGTGGGATTCCCGCACTATTCTTTTATGTGGACTATTGGCCACTACTGCTGACAGAGAATTGTTAAAAAGCCAAAAACTCAATGCTGAATATTAAAAATAAGAGTTTATAAGACGAGCTTTGAAAACACTTGTTTGAAAATAGGGTAAAAGGAATAAGGTGGAAATCACCTGAAAATGCCTTAGAACTCACTAGGGAATCACGCGGAGTTCAAGTAAACAACTGGTGGAATTCACATACATATCAAGGATACCCCGCACCGATCTGGTATCTACCAAGTGACCAGTCTTGTTGCTGTGGCCGTAGGTTTTCACTTTACTTCATATAATGAACCAGGTGTCAGAGCATGAATTGTATTGCAAATGAGTTTACCTTATATATGAGATTGGCGTGGTATAGTGTTTTCAAACATCCATCCAACTTATCCCAGTTCCAGCAGAGGACTGAATTCTAGGTCATGGACTTCCAAGAACTTTTCTTCTACCAAGAATGTCTTGTGAACTTTTACCAAGTCCACTACCTAAAGATTTGTTATATAAAGTTAGGCTAGATTCTGTGGTTCAAAGTCTCCATTCTACCTCCTAGAAATAGGAGCAATATTTTGTTGTGATTCCAACCTCCCCAATCGAGTCTTTTAAAGTAAAGTATAGGCTTTTGCCACCTTTCTTAGTGTGTCCACACTACCTTCTTTTACCAGAAGAAAGGCTTGGTGCTGCAAGCTATGGTCACCTTTCAATCATTGTGTAAAAGAAAAATTGGTAACGTGGGACCAGGTTGTGCTGAATGTACTGTTATGATGACACAGGGTTGGTGTCATTGGCCCAATTCGTATCATAAATAGAAACTGCTTTCAAGGAGTATAGTCTTGGAAGTGTGCACTGAGTTCTCCATTCTTCCTCCTCCTAGGATTTGACAGCTTGGTTCTATAAGCCAAGGTGTCCACAAGAGTTTCCGGTATCAAGAGCCAGGCTGGATGTTTGTGGGCCTAGGTAATGAGACTGGAAATTGTTACCAATTGGATGGTCTTGACGTTTTGGGCCGGGGTTTTAACTATGTCTTCTAAGAGGTCCAGACTTGGTTCAGATTTCCACTATGTCTGTTTTATTTTATTTTTTCTTCCTAAAGAAGGCTTTTCCTTTGAGACAAGTACTTCAGGCAACATTTGTTCAGAAAGAACAGACTTGGAACTGTGGGCTTACGCCACCCTTTCAATTTATTCGAATAAAGTCGTAAGAAAAGCTCTGGGCTAATTTCTCAAATCTACTTTCTGGAAATATAGGTATGGATTGTAAGTGCAACCAAGGACAGCACGCTGGATCCCAGTAGGAAATGCAGGCAGGAGACGAGGTCCTAGGTTTTGAGATAAGCCTCAAATTATATGAGGAAAGACTTGCCCTCTGGTTTAAGTTATGCTATCTAATACTATAAAATCTGTGGATTAAGTTTTCAGAGAGGATAAGCTTAGTTCCTTGGTTCACAATCTCCCTTCAACTTTTTGTTAGGAAAAGACAGGCCTCGTGCCTTGGGTGCATGGTGCCAATCCACATCCTCACAAGAGAAGATGATGTAGTGCTTTCTTTGAAGTGTCGCGTGCATATCACTGAGAAAATTCACATCAACACTGAGAAATATTAGTACGCGTGGAACAGAAGGTGGCCAAGTCAGACTTTGTAGTGACCTCCAATCAACATTTATGTCCACATTCCAAATCTTATGTGAAGTCAACGGTATATGCAGGCATTCAATGATCTATCATTTGCCTCTACTACCGTTTGTTTTTTTTTCAGGAAAACTGTCTATGTCAGTGGAGGAAGAAGTCGCACATTGGCTGTGTTCCTAATTGAGCCTGAGTGTGCTATAAGGAAGCGAATGGATAGCGGTTGAAACCATAGGTGCCATATTGCTTTATTGTAGGAATTATGCTGAGTCATTGTGAGGATACCTATTCATTGCAAAAAGAACGGCTGCTTAAGAATTTCTCTATATCAAACCACAGACTAAAAATATGCGAGAGACTGGTTTTAACCAATATGGAAAAAGGCTGAGATACTGACATTGAGGCAGTTTCTTCAATGTGTTATGAAAAGGATTGCATTAGCCGAGCAGAGGTAATGAGGTCAAAGTCGCCTGGAAATCTCGTAACAAGAATTAGGAAATCTCATGATACTCGCCAGGCTTACCCGCAGCAATCATGTGACAACACTCGAAAGTATCGTGTAATTATGGTTTCAGTGTGGTGCTCGCTTTTGTGTCACACTTCTACGACCTTGGTAAAATTCACATAAGCACTGAGAGAATAAGATTACCTGTGTAACATAGCCACCTAACAGCCCTTCAATCGAAAAGTCATGTCTGAATGAGAAGACTTGCTTGAGGTAGGTGGAATAGGCTAACACACACTTGTAAATAGGAAACTGCCCTGAGGTTCGTCTCTGGGGAGGCAACCAGCTTCTATGCAATGGAAGCAGCAGTAACACTTCAACCGCGGTGAAATTTAGAGAATGAGTCTGAATGACAAAGCAACCTTGGAGCAGTAGAAACTCTAAGCGCCATTATACTATATTGTAGTAGAAATGCTGAATCATTGTGAGATTAACCCTTAATGGTACTGGTGGGAGATTCACGCTATTCTTGAACCTTAGGCTACTACTATTGAGAAGAAATTTCTTAAAGGCCAATGAATCAATGCTAAAATATTGAAAATAAGAGTTTATGAGACGTGTTTGAAAACACTTGATTGAGGATAGGGAAAGAGCAATAGGGTGGAAGTCACCTGAAAATCACTTAGTAATCACCAGCAAATTACATGGAGGTCAAATGAATACCTGGAGGGATTCAAGTGGAGATTAAGGAAGACCTTGCAAAATATGGTGTCTACCAGGTTACTAGGCTTGTTGCTGTGGCTGTAGGATTTCACAGAACCTCTTACAATGAATCAGGCTTCAGTTTGTGAAATGTTTTGCACTCGAGTATTCTCTGTAAATGAGACCGGCATGGTGTTTGTATTCAAATGTCCACACATCTTACCCTAGTTCCAGCAGACGACTTGGTCCTGGGCCATACTTCCATCGATATGTTTTTGCTACCAAGAAGGTCTTGTGACCGTGAGCCACGTCCTCTATAGGAAAACTGCCTATGTCAGTGGAGACAGAAGTCGCACATTGGTGGTGTTCATAAATGGGCCTGAGTGTGCTATGAGGAAGCGAATGGATAGCCGTTGAAACCATAGCTGCCATATTGCTTTATTGTAGGAATTATGCTGAGTCATTGTGAGGATACCTATTCATTGCAGAAAGAACGGATGCTTAAGAATTTCTGTATATCAAACCACAGACTAAAAATCTGTGAGAGACTAGCTTAAGCAATATGGAAACAAATCTGAGATACTGACATTGAAGCAGTCTCTTCAACACGTTATGAAAAGGCTTGTATTCACCTAGCAGAGATAATGAGGTGGAAGTTGCCTGGAAATCTTGTACCAAGAATTAGGGAATGTCACGATACTCATGATGCTTTCC
>NW_011889680.1:23282-27558 GCF_000151845.1 Pteropus vampyrus
GATACTGACATTGAAGCAGTCTCTTCAACACGTTATGAAAAGGCTTGTATTCACCTAGCAGAGATAATGAGGTGGAAGTTGCCTGGAAATCTTGTACCAAGAATTAGGGAATGTCACGATACTCATGATGCTTTCCCGCAGGATTCATGTGACCAGGAAGAGACTGGCCCGGAGGTAACACACGAAAATCACCTGAATTGGGTGATGGTGTGACGCTCATTTTTAAGTCACCCTTCTACATTCCTTGGTAAAATTCACAAAAGCACTGAGAAAATAAGATTACCTGTGTAACAATGCCACCTAACGGCCCTTCAACAGAAAGGTCATGTCTGCATGAGAAGACATGCTTGAGGACGGCGGCACAGATTAATACACACTTGGCTTTAGGTAACTGCCCTGAGGTTTCTTCTCTGGTCAGGCCACCCCCTTATACACAATGGGAGCAGCGGTCACACATAAACTGCATTAAAATTTAGAGGCTGAGTCTGAATGACAAAGCTCCCTTAGAGCGGTGGAAACTCTAAGCACCATTATGCTGTATTATAGCAGAAATGCTGAGTCACTATGAGCAGAACCCTTAACCATTCTGGAGGGAGATTCATGCTATTCCTGAAGGTGAACCTTAGGCTTCTACCATTGAGAAGAAATTGCTTAAAGGCCAATGACTCAATGCTGAAATATTGAAAATAAGGGTTTATGAGACATGTTTTGAAAACAGTTGTTTGAGTATAAGGGAAGGGGAATAACATGAAAGTCACCTGAAAATCCTGTAGTAATCAGCAGGGAATTACATGGAGGTCAAGTGAATACCTGGAGAAATTAGCGTGGGATTCAAGGAAGAACCTGCAGGAATCTGGTGTCTACCAGGTGACTAGTCTTGCTGATATAGCTGTAGCTTTTCATAAAACAGTTTCTGAAATGTTTTGCTCTCAAGTGACCCTTGTAAATGAGACTGGCATGGAGTTCTGTATTCAAACATCCATACAACTTACCCTAGTTCCAGCAGAGGACTGGGTCCGGGGCCATGGACTTCCATCGACATTTTTGTCTGCCAAAAAGTTCTTGTGATCATGTGCCATGTCCTCTATCTAAAGATCTGTTAAGTAAAGTTAGGCTAGATTCTGTGTGCCAAGGTCTGCACTCTACTTTCTGGAAATAAAAGCAATACTTGGCCATGCTTCCAGGCTCCTCAAATGAGCAACTTACAAAACAGTTTAGGTCTTGATCTAAGTTCCTTAGTGCCTGAACTATGTTCTATTACCAGGGGAAAAGCTTGGTGCTGTAAGGTATGGTCACCTTTCAATAACTGTATAAAAAGAAAACTGGTTATGTGGAACCAGTTTGTGCTTAATGTACTGTTTCGAAGACACAGTTCGGGGTCTTCGGCCCAATCTCTGTCATAAATACTTTAAAGGGAGGTGTGTCTTAGAACTGTGCACTGAGTCCTTCATTATTCCTCCTTCCAGGGATGACAGCTTGATTTTGTAAGCCGTGGTGTCCACAAGAGTTTTAGGTAGGAGAGGTGAGGCTGGATGTTTGTGGGCCAAGGTCTTCAAACTGGATATTGTTACCAATTGGATGATCTTGATGTTGTGCCCTGAGTTTAAGTGCTTCCTTTTAGGTGGTGCAGGCTTGTTTCAGATTTCCACAGTTTCCGTTTTATTTTTTTCTTCCTTAAAGAAGTCTTTTGCTTTAAGCCAGGGTTCCATGCATCTTTGATCACAGAAAATAGGCTTGGAACTTGGGCTTATGCCGCCATTTCAGGCTATGTCGTAGAAAGTCGGAAGAATTGCTGCAGGGTCCTTTCCAAGATCTACATCCTGGAAATAGGAATAGGGATTGGAACTGCACAACCAAGGTCAGCACCTTGGTTCCGAATAGGAAATAGAGGCAGGAGGCAAGGTACTAGGTTTCTAGATAAGACTCAAATTACATGAGGACAGGCTTGCCCTTTGGATTAAGTTCTATTATCTACTAGTTTTCAGAGAGGACAGGCTTGGTGCTTTTGGTCCTAGTCTTCCTTCTACTTTCTGTTAGGAAAAGACAGGCCTTGTGTCTTGGGCCCTTGTCACCAATCCATACCTTCACAAAGAAGGATCATGTACTGACCCCTTTGTAGTGACAAGTGCATATCAGTGAGAAAATTCACATCAATACTGAGAAATCATTAGTCTATGTGGAGCAGAAAATGGCCGAGACAATCTCCTAACTGTCCTCCATTCAAATGTCGTGTCGACTATACAAATCAAATTTTGAGTTATCGGTATATGCAGACAGTCAATGACCTTTACTTCGCCTGTAGTTTGGTCTGCTTGTCAGGAAAACTGCCTTATGTTTGTGGAGGCAACAGTGGCATATTGGTGGTGTTGATAATTGAACCTGGGTGTGCTCTGAGGCAGCGACTAAATAGTGGTGGAAACAACAGCCGCCATTTTTCTGTATTGTAGAAAAAATGCTGAGTCATTGTTGGGATACCACTTGATGGCAGAAAGAACAGCTGACTCAGAATATCTCTATACCAAAGTTCAGACTTCAAATTCTGAGAGCGACTGGCTTAACCACCAAAGAAAGGAAATTGAGATTTTGACTTTGAGGCTGTTCCATTAATGTGTTCTAAAGAGGCTTATTTTAGCCCAGCAGAGTAAAGTAGGTGGAAGTCGCCTGGAAATCTCATAACATGACTTAAGGAGTCTCGCAATAATATGAGGATTCCCTGCAGAATTCATGTGACTGTCAAGAGGCAGGCCTGAGGCATGACAGAGAGGCACACAATTTTTGATTTATGGCGTGGCACTCACTTTTCGGTTACCCTTCTCCATTCTTTGGTAAAATTTAAATAACCACTGAGAAAATGATAGTGTCTGTGAAACATAGCCAACTAATGGCCCTTCAATCGAAAGGTCATGTCTGCATGAGAAGGTTCAAGAGAGGAGGGCGGCATAGGTGAACAAACAATTGTTGTTAGAAAACTGGTCTTAGGTTTCAGCTGTGGGCAGGCAATCTGCTTGAATGCAACGGAAGGTGCTGTTGAACATTAACTGCGTTGATCTTTGGCGGCTGAATCTACTTGAAGAATCTACTTTAGAGCGCTGTGAACGGTAAGCACCATTTTGCTGTTTTATAGCAAAAATGCTGTGTCATTGTGAATAGAACTCTGCACGACTCATGTGGGACACCCACACTATTCTTTTCTGTGGACTGTTGGCCTCTACACAGGTAATTGCTAAAAGGCTAAAGACTGAATTCTGAATATTGAAAATAAGAGTTTATAAGATTAGTTTTGAAAACACTTGTTTGAAAATAGGAGAAGAGGATTAATGTGGAAATCGCCTAAAAAAATCACTTAGAAATCACTAGAGAATCATGGGTAGTTCAAGTAAACACCTGGTGAAATTCACATGGGGACCAAGGAATACCCTTCACTAATCATGCATCTACCTAGTGACCAGTCTTGTTGCTGTGGCCGTAGGTTTTTAATTTACTTCGTAGAATGAACCAGCCTTCAGAGCATGAATCGTATTGCAAATGAGTTTACCTTATATATGAATTTGGTGGGGTGTTGTGTTTTAAAACATCCACACTACTTATCCGAGTTCCAGAGAGGACTGCCTTCTCAGCCTTGGACTTCCAACAACCTTTCTTTTCCTACCAAGAATGTCTTCTGACCGTTTGCCAAGTCCTCAACCTAAAGATTTGGTATGTAAAGTGAGGCTAGATTCTGTGGGCCACAGTCCCCATTCTACTTCATAGAAATAGAAGCAATACTTGGTTGTGGTCCCAAGCTTCCCACTCATGTTTTTTTTAAAGAACAGTCCAGGCTATACCCGTTTTCTTAGTTCCCAGACTACCTTCTCTTACCAGAAGAAAGGCTTGGTGCTGCGAGTGATGGTCACCTTTCAATAAATGTCTAAATGGAAAATTGGTGATGTGTAACAAGGATGTGCTAAATGTACTGTAATGATGACACATGTTTGGTGCCATCGGCCCAATTTCTATCGTAAATGCTTTCAAGGGAGTACAGTCTTGGAGGCGTGAACCGAGTCCTCCATTCTTCCATCTCCTCTGAGATGACAGCTTTCTTTTATAGGTCAAAGTGTCCACAAGAGTTTAAGATAACAAGGGCCAGGCTGGATGTTTGTGGGCCTAGGTCTTGAGACTGGACATTGTTACCAATTGGATAGTCTTGACGTTGTGGGTCTGGGCTTCGACTATGTCCTTCTAGGAGGTAAATCCTTGGTTCAGAGTTCCACAGTCTCCGTTTCATTTTTTTTTTTTT
>NW_011889680.1:28826-30732 GCF_000151845.1 Pteropus vampyrus
TTTTTTTTTTTTTCATAAAGAAGGCTTTTGCTTTAAGACAAGGACTTCAGGAAACATTTGTTCACATAGAAGGGGCTTGGAACTTTGGGTTTTCTCCACCATTTTAGTCGATGTCGGGAAAAGTCGTAAGAGATACTCTGGGCTAATGTCTCAAATCTACTTTCTGGAAATTGAGGTAGGGATATTAACTGCAACCAAGGACAGCACACTGAATCCCAATAGAAAATGGAGGCAAGAGACAAGGTCCTTGGTTTCCAGATAAGACTCAACTTATATGAGGACAGACTTGCCCTGTGTTTTAAGTTATCCTATCTACTAGTTTTCAGAGAGTATAGGCTTAGTGTCTTGGTTCCCAGTCTCCCTTCTGGTTCTGGTTTTGAAAAAGAGAGGCTTTGTGCCTTGGGCCCATGTCACCAATCAACATCCTCACAATGGAAGATGATGTTCTGCTTGCTTTGAAGTGACGAGTGCATACCACTGAGAAAATTCACATCAACACTGAGAAATCATTAGTATGTGTGGAACAGAAGGTGGCTGAGACAGACTTCATACACCAAAAAAGGTCATGGCCACATTACAAATCTTATGTGAGGTGAACGGAATATTCGGGCAGTCAATGATCTTTAATTCGCTTTTAATTTTTTTCTGTTTGTCAGAAAACTGCCTGTGTCAGTGGATGCAGAAGTTGCACATTGGCTGCGTTCTTAATTGAGCCTGAGTATGCTGTGAGGAAGCGAATGGATAGCGCATGAAACCTTAGCTGTCATATTGCGTCATTGTAAGAAAAATGCAGAGTCATTGTGAGGATATCTCTTCATTACAAAAGGAATGGCTGCTGAAGAATTTCTCTATATCAAACCACACAATAAAAATCTGCGAGAGACTGGCTTAACCAATATGAAAAAAAAGCTGAGTTACTGATATTCAGGTAGTTTCTTCAACATGTTCTATAAAGGCTTGTATTAGCCTAGCAGAAGTGATGAGATGGAAGTTGCCTGAAAATCTCGTACCAAGAATTAGGAAATCTCGCAGTTCTCGTGAGGCTTTGGTGCGGGATTCACGTGACCAGGCAGAGACTGGCCTGAGGGCAACACTCGGAAATCACGTGAAATTGGGGTGCAGTTGTGTAGCTCACTTTTGTGTCACCTTTCTACAGTCCTTAGTAAAATTCACATAAGCACTGAGAAAATAAGTTTACCTGTGTAACATAGCCACCTAACAGCCCTTCAATCAAAAGGTCATGTGTGCATGAGAAGACCTGCTTGAGGATGGTGGCATAGACTAACACACACTTGTCATTCGGTAACTGCCCTGAGATTTCGTCTCTGGTCAGGCAACATGCTTATATACAATGAGAGCAGCAATCGCACATCAACTGCTTTGAAATTTAGAGCCTGAATCCGAGTGACGAAACTACCTTAGAGAGGAGGACACTCTAAGCACCATTATTCTGTATTGTAGCAAAAATTCTGAGTCATTGTGAGCAGAACGCTTAATGGTTCTGGTTGGATATCCACGCTATTTTTGAAGGTGAACCTTAGGCTATTACTGTCGAGAAGAAATTGCTTAAAGGCCAATGACTCAATGATGAAATATTGAAAATCAGAGTTTATGAGACATGCTTTGAAAACACTTGTTTGAGTATAGGGGAAGAGGAACAAGGTGGAAGTCATCTGAAAATCACGTAGTCATCACCAGGGAATTACATGGAGGTCAAGTGAATACATGGAGGGATTCACATGGAGATCAAGGAAAACCCTGAAGGATTCTCGTGTCTACCAGGTGACTAATCTTGTTGGTGTGGCTGTAGTTTTTCACCTTACCTCTTACAATGAATCAGTCTTTAGTTTCTTAAATGTTCGGCACTCGAGTGTACCATGTAAATGAGACAGGCGTAGTGTTGTGT
>NW_011889680.1:32395-33865 GCF_000151845.1 Pteropus vampyrus
GGAAAGAAAACTAAGTTATTGATATTGAGGCTTTTACCTCAACGTATTCTGAGGAGGCTTATTTTAGCCTTGCAGAAAAAAGTGAGGTGGAAGTTGCCTAGAAATCTTCTAACAGGAATTAGAAAATCTCACGATACACATGAGGCTTCCTTGCGGGATTCACGTGACCATCAAGAGACAGGCTTGAGAGCATCACAGTGAGTCAGGTGATATTTGGTTGATGGTGTGGCGCTCACTTTAGAGTTACCCTTCTCCATCCCTTAGTAAAATTTAGATAACCACTGAGAAAATAATAGTGTCTATGAACATAGCCAACTAACAACCCTTCAATCGAAAAGTCTGCATGAGAAGGTTCACTTGAGGATGGTGGCATAGGTGAACAGACAATTGTTGTTAGATAACTGGCCTTAGTTTTCATCTGTGGTGAGGCAATCTGCTTGAACGCAATGAATGCTACTGTCAAGTATTAACTGGGTTGAATTTAGAGGCCCTGTCTCCTTAAAGAAGCTACCTTAAAGCGGTATATACTGTAAGCACCATTTTGCTGTATTATAGCAAAAATGCTGAGTCGTTGTGAGTTTAACTCCGGCTTCATGTTTGATTCCCGTGCTATTCTTTGATGCAGACCATTGGCTACTACTGTAGACAGGGAATTGCTTAAAGAACAATGAAACAATGCTGAATATTGAAAATAAGTGTTTCTGAGACGCGTGTTGAAAACACTTGTTTCAAAATAGGAGAAGAAGAATAAGGTGGAAGTCACCTGAAAATCACGTAGTAATCTCCAGGGAATTACATGGTCAAGTGATTACTTGGAGGGATTCACGTGGGGATCAAGGAGGACCCTGCAAAATCTGGTGTCTACCAGATGACTAGTCTTATTTCTGTGGCTGTATGTTGTCAGCTTCCCTCTTAACAATGAATCAGGCTTCAGTTTGTACAATATTTTGCACTTGAGTGAACCTTGTAAATGATTTTGGCGTGGTGTTATGTATTCAAATGTCCACACAACTTACCCTTGTTCCAGCAGAGGACTGGGGCCTGGGCCATGGACTTCCATCGAAATTTTTTCTGACCAAAAAGGTCCTGTGATCATGTGCCACGTCCTCTATGTAAAGATCCATTAAGTAAAGATAGGCTAGCTTCTGTGTGCCAAGGACTCTACTCCACTTCCTGGAAATAAAAGCAATGCTTGGCCATGGTTTCAGGCTCTCCAATCGTGTAACTTACAAAATAGTTCAGCTTTGATCCAGGTTTCTTAGTGCTCAAACTATATTATATTACCAGAAGTTTGTCTTGGTTCTACAAGCTAGGGTCACCTTTCAAGAATTGTCTAAAAGAAAAATTGGTGACATGGGACCAGTTTGTGCAGAATGTACTCTTATGATGACACAGGGTTGATGCCATCGGCCCAATTTCTATCGTAAATGCTTTCGAGGGAGAACAGTCTTGGAGACGTGCAACGAGTCC
>NW_011889680.1:36085-37405 GCF_000151845.1 Pteropus vampyrus
TTTTTTTTTTTTAAGAAAATAAAGATTCAGGAAAAACTTCTGAACTTTTCCAATAACTGCCTAAAAGAAGTTAAAGAGTACCTGCTCCGTAAAGGGTCCTGTTATCATAGATACCTAGTTTCATATGAAGTAGTTATGATAGACAGGGAGAAAACAGCAAGGCCCATTTGATCTAAGTCTTCTCTGTATCCCATTGTTAAAGATGGCCCAACAAATATTTGTTTTACAACATATGATTTTCTATCTCCATGTGAATTGCTGTCCTACCCTTTGAAGTCCAAAACCACAACCCCTCACTTCTTTTTAGCTCCAGATATCCTGTAAGACTTAACTATGTATTCTGTCATCCGGTCTCACATTCTTATGGAACACTTGTATTTACATGCATAATAAATTTGGTCGTATTTGTCCCATTTATTTCTCATATCAATTTGATTTCTAGTTCTTCCAGAAGACCTTAGAAGATAGAAGGAAACAACTTTTCCACCCTGCTGTACATGCTCTGAAGTTTTCTATCAATGAAATGTGGTCATGTCATTTATTGCTCCATTGAACTTTACCTTTCTACATTTATTATTTATATACAAAAATCATATTGTACTTACTATTAGTGCCTGTTATGTATGACTTTGGCTAAAATTTATGAAATTATGACTTGCACTAATAGAATCATAATTTTATACTTCTCAGTGATTACGAATTGTATTACACTGACAAAGACATTTACGAATTAAACATATGAAATACTAATAAAATGCTAGACATATGACCAAATAACAAAACTACTGCCTTCTATGATATAAATGGTAAATATATGTATAATACAGAATAGTGTAATTGTGCTATTTTTGATCCTGAGATCAGATATTACTTATTATCTTTGGTTATATTACATGGATTGGTAAAGCTTTAATGCGTCTTCTCATAAATATTATCACTCTTTAATTAATGCTAGTGTTCTAACTTACAATGATGTAAAATCAATATAATTTATATAAGAGACATGAAGACTTGTGCTTTATTTCATTTAATCGTGCAGGAAAGACCTATATCTTATTTTTAAGAAAATATCCTAAATTGTATTAATGGACACAGTGAGAGATTTACAAGAACAAAGTAAATCAAGCAATTATATGTGTTTGTGTGTGTACATACAAATATATAACTTGTCTTGCACACTAATACTTTTTGAGTTATTTTACTTGCAACAACAATTCTCCATTTATTTTTGAAATACATGTAATATGAATCTGTTTTCTGTAACAGAGCTCTTGAATCATTATTTTCATGCTTCAAAGATCATGCCAAAACTATACATTA
>NW_011889680.1:37455-49955 GCF_000151845.1 Pteropus vampyrus
TGTGTACATACAAATATATAACTTGTCTTGCACACTAATACTTTTTGAGTTATTTTACTTGCAACAACAATTCTCCATTTATTTTTGAAATACATGTAATATGAATCTGTTTTCTGTAACAGAGCTCTTGAATCATTATTTTCATGCTTCAAAGATCATGCCAAAACTATACATTAAATGAATATATGGAGTACTTGATAAGCATAAGCATTTCTCTTAGTTACGCAAGGGGATAAGTAGGATGACATCATTTTCTTCAAAGAGTTTAGATTGTGGTGGAGAAGCTATGATGCTGAAGCATACAAATAGTAGTAAGACCAAAATAGCATGAGGCTAATTGCTTTCAGAGAAACATAGACATGCATGGTTTGAGAGTAAAGAAAATAAATGCTGTGGTGAACTACATAGCTTCTTGATATTTACACTGTATGTTCACGTGCTATAGTTAGATTTCTTTCTGTCACTACATATTTGACCCGATTTACCTCGAATACCTCCCCCTTCCCAATACCCACTACCCTCTGGTAAGCACAAGTCTATAGTCCATGTCCATGTGTCTCTGTTTGTTTGTACTGTTCATTTATACTTTTAGGTTTATATCCCACATATAAGTGATATCATGTGCTGCATGTCAATGGCAACCAGGGGGTGCACGGCCGGCTCTTCCTGATTGGCCTGCCCAGGTTAAGGGCAGAATCCACAAGAGAACTAGAGCCTCCTGGGTCCAATGCGAGGGAGCCCCGCATGGCCTTCCGGGCCCAAGAGGCCCAGTCAGCCTTTGGCCAAAGCCTGGTCCAGGGCCCCGATGGCTGAGGAGGGGGCCTGGCTGTGGCTCGTCTCACGTGCTTTTCTAAAGAGTGCATACAGAACCTTTCATTTGCTCAGAGGTGATCTCGAACTTCATCCTCGCCTTTCCGTCATAATGCTTTGGTAAATTTCAGGTGCTTGTGGGGACACAGTTGTCCGAGTTGCCCCACACTTCTAGTGGCTGGCCTTGAAATTCAAGCATTCCGATGCATCAGCTGTGGGCAGTAGGACTCTGTATCAGCCACTGTCATACAATCTATCTCCTAGGGCCCTTTCGCCCTCCACCAACATTCTCATCGAATCCTTGACTAGCATTTGCCCTTGAACCACTTACGAGGCTTTGCCTCGCAGAATCAGAGCGTCCTGGGTTGTTCCTTACGAATTCAGGATTATTTCAGGGAAGTATCAGAGCAGAGTTACAGAGAAGGAAAAATACCCTGACAGGGCAGATATATTCAACTGTTGGCAACTGCCTGGGTCACGGGAGCCATATTTTTACCTGACTCCCAGGAGACGGGTGCCTCCCTAGTACCCTTCGTCCGCAACGAGAATGTTCATTCCTCCATAACGCTGCCTTTTTTGGTCAACTATTGAGAAATGGAGCATCCAGTCAGCATCACAGCTTACTTTTCATGTCTTCATTGTGGGCTACCCGATCTCGAAAATATGAGGCTGTAACACCTCTGGCCTTTGAGAAGCCGCCTTCTCACTGAGAGTCGAACCCGTCCCTTTCGAGTTCATCTCCTATTCCAATCAGGGGATCAGGGGATTCACGTGTTCCACATACTCCCATAAAACGGTCATGCACCCAGTCTGCCAGTCATTTTCAACTTCCTCTCACCTTACACCAATGTCCTTGACTACCATCTCTGTGAAAGAACGGAAAACCCTCCCGTCAAAGTCCACACAGCAATCTAGTTTGTCCACGGTTCCGTCGTCACCAGAAAGCCCGATTCAGAGTTGTCGCCCCAAACCCAGCTGCGGTCTGTCATTTGTAGCATATGAAACCTAGCCAAAATACGTGGCTTCAGGACCTCAGAAAAATGTCAGGTGTGCTAGCTCATTAGCCAACATCCATTGAGTCCATTGCTTGCTCTGCACCGTCACCCTGGCGCTGAACCTCTTTACAAATGTCGTTGTCCTCCCACCGCCCTGAGGCTCTGGTCATTCTCAGTCAGTTGTCTGAGCCAAAGAATTCGATTTTGCTTGTTTGCTCCTTTACATCATGACCTCTGTCCCGGGTCCACATGGGACTGAAACCAGAAAGTCCATGTTTCTTTCAGTGACATCTTTCCCTTCACTTGGAGGGCTGTGGGTCCACTCAAAAGGACCAGGTCACGGCATGTTAATGTGAGGTGTTCAGCCAGTGAGTGGCAGAGTTTGGAGTCCCAAGAAAACACAGCACCAAAATTCCCAGGGCTGTTCCTCTGGTCTGATCTGGCCTGAAGCTGAGAAAGAGGTGGTGCTACTCAGTAGTGGCGGGCCACAGCCCCGTGTGGTATCGTTGGAGTGTCAGCTGTATGCAGGAATACTGAGCACTCATATGAAGTTCAGGACACACCAATGCAAACTTGGCTATTGAATTCAGCCCTTTTCTCATGGCTCTATCACGGTGGTTATCACTGGCTTACTGGCTTTAATGCCAACAGGGATGAAGAAACCAATTCTCAGGGAAGGCTCAAGTCAAGAACTGCCCGGGTGCTCTCTTTCAAGCTGAGGGCCAGGCCTGCAAAGGTTCCCGCACTGGAGGGTCTGGGAGTCACTACACTGCCCCTTTCTGGACAACGAGCTGCTGGCGAGACACCGGTGAAATGGAGGGGTAGGCGGCCACTTAGGTTCCCCTCCCTTCCCTGCCCTGACTATCTGGTTCGACAATATTCATGCTTTCGCTCCAAGCCTCTGGGCTGGCAAACAGGGGACCAGGAGCCACTCTTTCAGCTGGGCACCTTCCTGTCTGAATGTTTTTCTTTCTCTCTGGCCCTGTCTTCGCTCGGCTCTTCTGCAATCTCGAAGTGGCCAGGCCCAGGGCAGGCAAAAGCCCAGAGGGGAGCTGTGGCCAGGCAGGGGCCAGTCGACCTCAATTGAGCCTCTCTAGGCTCCTGGACTGACTCAGGTGAGTTGCTCAATTAATGCTCCTAGGGGGGAGGATTAACTCTCAATAAGTCACAGCTGTTGTGCATGTACTTGATGCCGGCCAGGCCGTGGGGTCTCCCCTCCCCCAGCCTTAGTGTGTCTAGCCATCACCCTCAGCCCTGTTCTTTTTTCTGACTCCATCATTCCATTGGCCTTCTATTCTCAGCTTCCACCTTCACTCCTCGTCCCATTCCAACTCAAGGACATTTTCCAGCAGCCATGTCCCTTTTCTTTCAGGATTCTTTAACATTCGCAGGCAACTTGACATTCTTGCGTTTACCCATTCTCCCATCTTCATCCCCCCGACAGCCACTCCTAAGTTCCTCACCCCACCTGTTTCACAGCCCATTGCTGTTTGGTTTTCCACAACCCTCATTCTCACCCTCACCACTCTTGCTCCACACAAAAGGGCTGTGGGATGCAAGAAAGCACCCAGCTTCTGGGTGCAGGCCTGTCTTCAGGCCCACTGCCCAGCCAGGGCGGGGCAACAAGGAGCAGGATTCTGGAGACATGGAGTTTGGTGTTGTCTCATTCGGTCTGGCTAGTGGCTCAAGAAGCAAGACCATATGTACTTGCGCAAGCTGTCCTGCCAGGCACACTCCCTTTCGTCCTTTAGCAAGGCATGTCAGAGGGTTGAGGAGAGTGCAGAAGGCCCAGGACTGCAGCGTCCCTGATGTGAAAAACTAGGTGTCCTCAAGGGCCTGGCTGGGATGCTAGCGTGACTTTGGGTGTCTTTCTGTGTCTGGGTCAATCAGGGACAGTCAAGGCCAGCCTTATTGGCCCTTTCTGAAGTGAAACCAGAAAGGCCCTGTTTCTTTCAGTGACATCTTTCCCTTCACTCAGAGGGCTGTGGGTCTGGTCAATAGAGCCAGGGTCATGACATGTTCATGTGAGGTGTTCAGCCGGTGAGCAGCAGAGGCTGGAGTCCCAGGAAAACGCAGCACCGAAATTCCCAGGGCTGTTCGGCGACCACCCATTTTCAGACTAAGCATTAGCAGCTGCACAAGCCACCGGGCCGAAGGATTCAGCCTGTGGCCTTTGGGCTGACCACTTGCAGATGCAGACAGACTTGAGTGGAGAAAGGGTTCTATGCCAGGAAGGTGAGGGTGACTTCCCTGTAGGCCGGCTACTAACGGCTGGCCTTCTGGCACTGGAGACCAGGCCGAAGTTCTGAGTTTTGGTTCTCATGAGGTCTCCAGGAACCCTGGGGACAGTGGAGAGTGCACACCCTGTTCTTCCAGGTGGCCTGGAAGATTCAGTAGTTGGGAGCTACAGCACCTTGTGGTACTGATGCATTCTCAGCTGTAGACAGGAATACTGAGCACACTCATATGTAATCAGGATACACAAATGCAACCTTGGCTATTGAATTCAGACCTCTGCTCACAGCTCTGCCTCGGTGGTTATCACTGGCTTACCGCCCACAACGCCAGCAGGGATGAAGAGAGCAGTTCTCAGGGAAGGCCCAGGATAAGACATGCTAGGGTGATCTCTTTCACGCCGGGGACAAGCCTGTAAAGGTTCCAGCACTGAAGGGTCTTTGAGTCACTGCTCTGCCTATTCCTGGACGATCAGCCCCTGGCAAAACACTGGGGCAACAGCGGATATCCCGTCATTTGGGTTCCCATTCTCTCACTGCTCTGACTGTCCGGTTCAACGATATTCATGCTTTCGCTCCAGGCCTCTGAGCTAACAAACAGAGTTCCAAGAGCCACACTTTCAGCCGGTCACCTTCATGCCTGGAGGTTTTTCTTTCTCCCTGGCCCTGCCTTCGCTCGGCTCTTCTGCAATCTTGAAGCGGCCAGGCCCAGGGCAGGTGAAAGCTCAGAGGGGAGTTCTGGCTGGGCAGGGGCCACTCGACCCCAATTGAGCCTCTCTGGGCTTCTGGACTGCCTCAGGTGAGTTGCCCAATTAATGCTCCTAGGAGGTAGGATTAACTCTCAATAAGTCACAGCTGTTGTGCATGTACTTGATGCCGGCCAGGCCGTGGGGTCTCCCCTCCTCCAGCCTTTTACTGTGTCTAGCCATCACCCTCAAACTTTGTTCTTTTTTCTGACTCCATCGTTCCATTGGCCTTCTACTCTTAGCTTCCACCTTCACGCCCTGTCCCATTCCAACTCATGGGAATTTTCTAGCAGGCCACGATTCTTTTCCTTTAGGTTTCTTTAACTCTCGCAGGCAATTTGACATACCTGCGCTCACACATTCTCCATTTTCATTCCCTGGACTAACCACGCCTACGTTCCTCACCTCACCTGTTTCACAGCCCACAGCCTGGCTGATTTTTCTCATCCCCTATCCTGACCCTAGACAATCTTATGCCCCAGAGAAGGTTTGTGGAACCCAAGAAAGTGCCCAGCTTCTGGGAGCAGTCTTGCCTTCAGGCTCACTGCTCAGTCAGGGTGGGACAGCCAGGGATTGAATTCTGGGGACCTGGAGTTTGGCGATGTCTCATTCAGCCTGGCTAGTGGCTCAGAGAGCAAGGCCACACATCCTTGCCACAGCCGAGCCACCAGGCACACTCCCTTTCGTCTTTTAGCAAGTCATGCCAGAGAGCTGAGGAGATTTCAGAAGGTCCAGGCCTTCAGCGCCCCTGAAGTGAAAAACTGGGTGTCCTCAAGGGCCTGGCTTGGATGCTGGTGTGACTTTGGGTGTCTTTCTGTGTCTGGGTCAAAGAGGAACAGCCAAGGCCAGTCTCATTGGCCCTTTCTGCTTTGGGGTTTGTGGAGCAGTGTCACATCCTGGAATATCACGGGAATAGAGTTCATATAAGCACCATGCGGCTGTGTTAAGTACCAGTCTGTGTGTGTGTGTGAGAGGGGGAGGGGGGGAGGGAGGGGTGGGGAGAGGGGGAGAGGGAGAGGGAGAGGGGGAGAGGGAGGGGTAGAGAGAGGGGGAGAGAGAGGGAGAGAGAGAGATGCGGTTGTGTGGATATCCAGACAGGTGGAAGCGGCTGAAGGTCAGCACGTGTGCCTTTGTGAAAAGTTCTTGAGACTCCGGGATTGTTTTCAGATGTTTAATGATATGGGCGTCTGATGTCTTTGCTAAAGTGTGAGTGCAAATCAGCATGTGAGCATAAAGTGTCCTTTGTTTGTATCAGTGTCCAGATGAACGTGGGAGTGTTTCATATATTTTTCTCCAGAGAGGCCTCTAAACATTGGGTAGCCAGGTGTTAAGGAAGGGTGTAAAAAGTGATGGGAATCCTCTCAGCCCTAATGTGAGTGTTTGCTTGGTGGCAGACGATAGCTGGACACTTTGCGGAGAACACATTAGGAGGTGTGTAACTCAGATCATGACGTCATGGACCCGAAACTGATATAAACTTGGATTCCGTCCATGCTTACATCAAGGATCTAAATTTCAAAAAGTCCAAGAACTGAATCAAAGAAATCTGCCCAAATGGACTGCTGCTCACAGCACAGCCCAGGAACAGTCGGTAGGAGCTTCATGTACTGCATGCAAGCGGCCACCAGGGGGTGCACAGCCTGCTCATGAGTGCTTGCCTTCTCAAGTTTAAGGGCAGAATCCACCTCAGAACTAGGTCTTCCTATTGCCAACGGGCAAGAGCCCAGCATGGCCTTTGTGGTTCAAGAAGGCCTGTCCACCTGAGGCCAAAGCTAGGCCGAGGGCACCGATGGCTGAGGAAGGGGACTGGCGGTGGATTGTCTCACATGCTTTTCTACATAGTAAGTACAGAAGCTTTCCTTTGCTCCCAGGGGACTTTGGGCTTCACTGTAGCCTTACCCTGTAACGTTTTGGTGAATCTAGGGTGTTTGTGGGGACATGGTTGTCCGAGATGACCTGCCTTTCTAGTGGCCGGCCTTCAAATTTGAGCAGTTCCTATCAGTCAGGAGGACTCTTTATCATCCATCACCATACAGTCGAAACCCTGGATCCCTTTTACCCTCACCCACTCCCATTCTCACCTCATACTTGACTAGCAAAAGCCCTTGAACCACTTATAAGGGTTTGCCTCATAGAATCAGAGCGTCCTGGATTGTTCCTTATGGATTCGGGATTGCTTCAGGGAGAAATCATAGCAGAGTTTTAGACAGAGTTGAAAACCCTGACAGGGCAGGAATATCCAACTGTCGGCAACTTCCTGGGTCCCGCGAGCCATCATTTCACCAGACTTCGAGGAGGCAGTGCCCTCCTGAGTACCCTTTGTCCTTGATGAGAACATTCATTTTTCCACAAAACTTCATTTATTTGGGAGTGAAATCTTGTGAAAAAGAATGTCGAGTCAGCATCACAGCTTTCTCTTCATGCCTCCAATCCTGGCAACCCGATCCAGAAAGTATTACGCTCTAACACCTCTGGCCATTGAGAAGTGAAAGACTTACAGAGAGTTGAAACCCTCTGTTTTGAGTTCAATTCCTCTTCAAATCAAGGGATTCACGTGTTTGACATGTTCTCATGAAACTATCATGATGATCTGCCAGTTATTTTCAATTTCTTCTCGCCTTACACCAATGTCCTGTGCTACCATCTCTGTGACTCACCTGAAAACCATCCAGTCAAATCCACACAGTGATCCAATTTGTCCACAGTTCTGTGGTAAACAGCAAGCCCGGTTGGGAGCTGGCACCCCAAACCCTGCTGCGGTATGTCATTTTGACCTAATGAAACCTAGCTGCAATGCATGGCTTCAGTAACTTAGGAAAATTTCAGGTGTGCTAACACATGAGCCAACACCCCTTTAGTACGATGCATGCTCAGCAACAGCTGCCAGGTTGTTGACCTTTTTCACCCAGGTGCTAACCCTCTTTACACATTGTTGTCTTCCTGCCACCCTGTGATAATGGTCTGTTGTCGGAGCCTCTAAATTCTCTTTTGTTCATTTTGCTTCTATACGTCTTGCCATTGTTCTAGGTCCACATGGGAGTGAAAGCAGAAAGTCCCTGTTACTTTCAGCAACATATTTCCCTTCCCTTGGTGGGTTTGGGGACCATTCAAAAGGACAAGAGTTAGGGCATGTTTATGTGAGGTGTTTGGTGGGAAGTGGCAGAGGCTCAAGTTTCAGGAAAATGCAGCTCTGAAATCCCAGGGCTGTTCAGTAACCATCCATCTTTCATTAAGTTCCTGTGGCTGCACAAGCCACTAGGCCGAAGAAGTCAGCCTGTGGTATTTGGGCATACAGATGGATGACATAGACACAACTTGAATGGAGAAAGAGTTTGATGAAAGGCAGGTGAGGCCGGCCTCCCAATAGGCTGGAGGCTAAGTGCTAGCCCTCAGGCAGGAGGTAAGGCAGAAGGCCTGAGCTTTGGCTCTTATGTGGTCTTCAAGAACACTGGGACCAGTGGAGAGGGCACACCTTGTCCTTCTCATCTGCCTGGGGCTCAGGCAGGAGAGGAAGTGGTGTGACTCAGTAGCATGGGTCTTAACACAGTGTGCAATTGATGGAGCATCAGTGTATGAAGGAATACTGAGCACTCATATGAGATTCAGGACACACAAATGCAATCTTTGCTGATGACTGAAGCCCTCTACTCATGGCTCTGTCACGGCTGTTATCACCGGCTTCCTACCTTCAATGCCAGCAGGGATGGAGAACCCAAATCTCAGTGAAGGCCGAGGGCAAGAGCTGGCCAGCTGTTCTCTTTCACCCTGAGGGCCGGGTCCGGCAATGTCCCAGCATTGGAGGATCAGGAGTCACTGTCCTGTCCCCACCTGGGTAATCAGCACCTGGTTGGACAGGCAGGAACCTGCGAGATAGCTGGCCATTTGGGTTCCAGGTCCTTCCCTGCCCTGACTGTCCAGTTCACCAATATTCATATTCACTCCAAGTCTCTGGGTTGACAATTGAGAAAATAAGAGCCCTTCTTTGAGCCTGGCATTTTGCCTCTGGAGGTTTTTTTTTTTTTTTTTCTCTCTGGCCCTGTCTTCGCTTGACTCTTGTGCAATGTTGAAACTACCAGGCCCAAGGCAGGTGAAAACCCACAGGGGGGTTCTGGCCTGCCATGTGCCCTTTGACATCAATTCAGCTGGAACCCTGGACTGGCACAGGTGATTTATCAAATTACACTCTTTGGTGAGCGGGCTAGCTATCAATGATAACAGCTGTTGTTCGTGCAGTTGAATCCGGCCATGTTGTAGACCCTTTCCTCCACCAGCTGTTTGCTGTGTCAAAATCCAAAATATATAAAGGACTCATGCAATGCAACAACAACAACAATACAATTAAAAATTTGTAGAGGATCTGCATAGATACCTCTCCAAATATGGCCGATAGACATATGAAAAGATGCTCAGGGTCACTAATCATCAGAGAAATGCCAATTATAACTGTCAGAAAGACTATGATCAATAAATCAAAGAATAAGTGTTGGCGAGGTTGCAGAAAAACAGAACCCTCATACGTAGCTGGTGTGATTAAAATTGTTATAGCCACTATGGAAAACTGGAGGTTTCTCTAAAAATTAAAAATGAATATACCTTTTGACCCAGCATTTGTACTTCTGGGTATTTATCCAAGAAAGGCAAAATAATAATTTGGCAAGATCTATGCACCTCAATATTCATAGTGCTACAATTCACAATAGCAAAGATATGGAGGCAAACTAAATGCCCGCCAACAAATGATTGGATAAAGAATTATGGCTCATATATATGATGGACTATTACTCAGCTATTAAAACAATGAACTCCTATCATTTGCAATGACATGGATGGACCTAGAGGATATTATTTCAATGAAATCTAAGATGAATACTACATGATTTCGCTTTGATGCAGAATCTAAGGAACAAAAAGAACAAACTAGTAAAAAACTGACTCACAAATATAGAATACTTTTTGGTGACAGGCAGAGGGAATTGGAGGTTGGGGGGCTGTGAGAATGGGGTAAAGGGTTAAAGAAGTACAAATTAGTAGTTGATAGATGGTCACTGGAATGAGGGGCATGGTATATGGAATGTAGTTAGCAGTAATATATTGGCCAGGTGGAAAAACAGGAGAGAAGGAGCAATTTGGAGAATCATTTTATAAACTATATAAAAAAACCAATGTACTATATACTTGAAGCTAATAAAATAATAAAACAATAAAATAAAACCATTTGTTGAGTGAATGATAGAGCAGATACGATAGAGAAAATCAAATTTACATAAAACAAAAAATAAGTAATTTTACTGACTCGTTGGTTTTTTTAAAGAAGACTTCAAAATTTTTTTACCCACTTCTCAGATATGTTAATTCCTAAAAGATAGCATCATTTAATTTTATGGTTTGCTATGGTATAGTGTGATCAGGACCCAAAACCCTAATTTACCCTTTTTAAAAATATTCTTTTTAAAACTGTTTTTTGGATAAATTGATGCTAGTTCTATCTGAAGGCTGTAACTTCTCTGAGCTGTGCTGTTAGTATTTGTTTCTCAGAACCTCGCACCTGTGTATGCAGAGATTATGTTTTTCTTAAATTTGTTACAGCTTTCTGAAAGGGAAATACCAAGCTATTGATAATTATTTTCAAGTTAAATATGTACAAAATATTCAAAATATAGTGTTAAGATGCCATTTATTTTAAACATATAAACATATCTCATAAATACCAATCAATTGGAACCTTTTTGATATTAGAGAACTATGTCATTTAATTTATGCAAGTTGAAGTGTTTATACTGATTATTTCACAATGAGATAAGATTTTAGTAAAGAAATAGTATTTCAAAGATAGAGTTTGCTTAGTCATTACATAATGGAGAAACTGTTCTCACATTAACTGTCAGCTTTTAGAAATATTCCTTATTCTGCTATTAAAATAAGAGGAAAAATTAGTATTCTATATTGATGTTAAATGTGAGTTCTAGAAAGATAAGTCTGCTATTCAGTTTCAAGGGCAGTCATAAAATATCTGAGTGTTCAATAGAATGTTGTTTTTAATAACATATGCACTGTGCTTGCTGAATGAGAACATTTTGAGTCTGAGATTACTATTATCTTATAGGTAAAAAGAGAGAACTATTCCAATAAAAGAGCTAACAAGGACTTTGAACACTTATTTAGAGATTTCAGAGAGCCAGGCACTGTACTCGGTGCTTCATATGCACTTTTTCATTTATATTCATAAGAAATTTGTTAGATAGTATTGTCATCAGTGGCAGACCTGATGCCAAGAGAATTTAAGAAACTTGTCCAAGGTTATCCAACCAGTTGCGGTTAAAAGAAAAAAATGTAAGTTTGCCTTCATTATTACAGAGAAGAGGAAGATGTAGTCTTAAATAGTAAAATTTTGTTTTGATGGCCTTTATATTTTGTATTCATTAACCTTATTCTTCATGATCTTAGGATTTAGCATATTAATCATATTTGATTAAACTTTAATCAATATTGTTTTAAAAGTATTCTAGTATCCTTAGTAATTGACAGAAGCAGGAGCTATCATTCATTTCCTGCCTACAGATATTCCTTTTTTATTGATTGAATGATTGATTGATTGATTGATTGTTCCTTTATCTTGATCTCATCTCACGGTCTAATTTTAGTTTGAATCTTCTAAAATATTAAAGCCATAAGGAGCTTCTCCCATGAAAATGGTTACCTCAGAATCATATGAATCATATGGCCTTGCCCTGCTCAAATGTTACTGACTCCTGCAGTGAGTGTGTTCTGAGCTGCCTGACAGGGTATTTTGTGTCTGAAAGGCACACTGTTCTTTTCCTGTGATGTATGTTTTTTGCTTAAGTGTCTAAGTCCTTCTTCTAAGACTTCAGTCATATCTCCTTCCATTTATTCTTCCTACCCAGCTTTGTTTCTCATGAGTGCTCTATAGAATAAAACAGCAGAAATGCCTCTGCCTGTACTCATGTGTCCTGCAAGACTCATCAATCTGTTTCTGATCTGTGAACGTGATCACTCAATTATCAGGTCATAAACCTAATCTCCGGCTTACAATTCTGGATTCAGAAACCTAGGACCAGATAAACACATGTGTTTTTCATCCTAACTTGCATTCCTCTGACAATCCCATCTTCCAGATCTAACCTAACACACTTGATTACTGTCATCTCTAAGTCACTGCTTCCAATAACATAGTGCTCCATGTTCCCAAATCATATTTCCTTGCTAGAAATTATCACAAAACTATGTAGCATTGTTTTACCAAGCATTAAAAGCAGATCATTCCTTAATATTAACTAAACAAAAAACTATCAAAACAATAAGAACTCCTCCATTTTGTCAAAATTATTTTATTATATCTTTGATGAAAAGCTTAAAATCACCAGAAAATTGAATAACTTTCCTTTTGTTTCTATATATTTAGAGCTTTATAAACATTTTGATAATTTTGTTTTTCAAATTATATCTCTGGAATTAACTAGCATCTAGATCAAAATAGAAAGAACATTATCAATCTCTCTCTCAAAATAACAACTATTTCGATTGGATTAGTGTTTCCTTTTTAGTACTTTATATCAATTAACTTAAGTAATTGATTTTTTTCCTGAATAAGTTTGCTCACATTTTCTTTCTAAAATCCATCCAAATCATTGCCTGTAGTCATATTCATTTTCTTGCTCCATGGAATCTCATTGCAAAATATACCATGGTTAATGTAT